>NW_026705812.1:300000-426953 GCF_029867415.1 Vicia villosa | reverse complement strand
GGGCGTGCCAATTTGTTTACGGTGATTTCCGGTAAACAACCGCTAGTCTTCCAAACTATAATAAATATGATTTGGTTACTCGCAGGATCGACTAGATTGATCCTAGGACACATAGTCAAAAAGATTGTTATCAATGGTCATTCGAACCATAGTCATGATTCGTCTTCGTTAATAAGAATTTGTTTCAAATAAAACGAGTAATTTTGACAATCACTTGGTTATACGTAAGTATAATTTCAGTGAAAGGATAAGTAAAATAACATATGAAACGAAAGTATTGTTAAAGCGTAAAGAATCTTAAAATGCAGGAATATTAAATACTTCAAAAGTAAATGACATGAAAGTAAAAATACAGAAATGTAAATGGCAAGAAGTAAATGAAATGCAATAATACTGAAAGATATTTGAAAACGAAAGAGAATACACATGTATTAAAATGGTGGTGTCATACGTACATTTTCTCAGCGAACTCTTTCTCTTAACACTTGATACTTGAGTAATATGTGAGTGATTTGTACAAAATGAACACACAGAATCCTAACATTAAGACTCCTATTTATACTAATTTCGACCTTAACGGCCCTACGCTAATCTAATGCCACGTTTCTCATAAGAACTTCAGGGACGCCATCTGTTATTTAGACAGTTACGAAACCGTCTTTGAATTTCAAATCTTCCCGCCTGAGTCCTTCTTCGACGCGTGGCAGTGTATTTAAAAACACTATGAAAACACGCTAAGTAGTAATACTTGAACATATTTCATAAATTTTGTCTAAGTCCTCGAAGACATACACTTCTACTAGCTTCAGTATTCATTATCTTCATAACGAACTTAGAAGTCTTCATTCTCGAAGCATGGCCATCAGGAGCCATTCTTTTATTTTTAAGGGATGGTCATCAGTAACCATCTTTCCTTCGAATTTTTACTTCTTCGAAGAACCAAATTTATAAAATGAAATCTTCAGCTAACAGGTTCATACATTTTCATGGGATTTCAAAGATTGAAGAGAATCACACAAACACATACATTACCCAATCATATAAACCTATAAGAACTTGGATTCTAACCCTTACCGCTATTCAAACTCCTCCAATCTTCAAGAATCTCACAAACCTCTTCTCTTCCTCTTCTCTTATTACTCTTCCCTTCTCTCTAGCCTCTTTTCTCTTCTATTTCTTGTAATTAGGTTTTCTCTCACAAATCTCTACTAACTCTATTTTGTGATATTGGGCTTAACCCACCCAACTACTCTTTCTAATTAATTAGGCCCATTAACTAATATCCCACAATATTACTAATAATTCAATTAATCCAATTAGCACAAAACTCAAATTAAATAATAACATACCAAATAATTAAATAACATGAATAATTAGTAAAACACCAAATAACACTAATTAAATAAATAGCTAATAAAATTGGGATGTTACAAAGAGAATGGTGGTGATGAGGCAACCTATAATGGTGGGAAGAAATGGGAATTGTTTCAGGTTCATTGAACTCGTTTTTATAGAGATATACTTTTGACGGATTTTTTTTTGCTATATTGAATGTTATATCCACGTCATCAGATAACATGCCACTTGGAAGCTATTTTGTAGCTTCGACTAACGTCCACAAACGGAAGGAAAAATGTGACATTGTTTCAATAATTAAATGGCCAATGTAACACGGAAAAAATTAAGGGACCAATTTGAACCTAAGGGTATAATTAAGGGACCAACAAGAGTATTTCGCCTAAATATTACATTATAAATTTTGTTGGATACATGCCATTCGTCATTACATATAAGCATCTTCAACCTAGCACGTGACGTAATGTGTGAAACAAATACAGAATTTGAAATATATATATATATATATATATATATATATATATATATATATATATATATATATATATATATATATATTAAGAAGATTAACATTGACTTTTATTCATAGTGAATGGAATTCTAGGGTCAGATGGAGTCAAATATAATCTCGAGATATAAATATTTTTCAAAAACACATGATTCTTAATCTAAAGGATCACTCATATTCTTCAAATGTGATGGATATGTGGTATCAACAATTGAAGCAATAGGATTACCTGATTCTTGATCAAAAGTCATATAGTGTTTCAATTTCAATTTTCCCATTATTTTAATTAAATTTTCCATCTCCAACTCTTAAAATTCAATTTGAGAATTCATCCACTTCATTTGACATTGAAGCACAAAGATGTAGTCGGCTCATATTTTTTTGTCAATATTAAGACCTAAATTTTTTTATCAAAGGTATGATAAATTAAGGCTAGATGTACAACATATTTTTTAATTCCCTTTGGAATGACATGAATATTTTGCTTGAAATCATCGTCCAGGATGACAACTTTTCCTCCAAAAGGAATATTCAAACTTAAAGGATTAGAGACGTTAAGTGTGTTTCTAAAAGACTTGTCAACAAATTCAAATTAATGCTTATGGATCATTGGAGCATCATCCTAAATAATAATCATTTCTTAGAAATCAATTTAGTTAAATGATCATTTAGTTTGATACGATACATAGAATTCTCAATGATACTTATTGGTATGACAAATTTTGATGGGAATGTCCTCAAAACAGTAATAAGTAAGGATGATATTTCACTTGAGGCTACTATCAAAATAATATTTCCTATTAATCTAGTTGATGTGAAAATTGCCCTCTAGATGAAGGTTTTACCGATCGTACCATACCCATAAGAGAATAAAAGTCTACAATGGTTCTTATTCACACAATTGTAGTCATTGTGAAAGTCTATCTTTTGTGCTCTAAACTTAACTTAGGTGATCATATTAAACTCATCATAAATGAGTTTATTTGAGAATTATAAATCAAAGATACTGATCTTACCGGTTGATCAGAACTAGAAGGTGGGTCAGCAACTTCGAGCATTATGTTGGTGATGAGGAGAAGGGGGTGTACCTGCAAGGTACTTCGACGATCAAGTAATTAGGAGCACAAATACGTTTGCATGCTTCTATGGTTTGAAAATGTGTTACCTAGTGTAGCGGCCGGCCAAAAATATTCGAGCGTTTGCACATTCGAAATACAGAGTCGTCACCAAATTTTATTTATTCCAAAAGGAAAGGGAAAATATCGATAAAACCCACAAAATAAAGATACATAGGTTGTCACAAGCGAATTAGGGTTCGGGAGTCGATTATGTGAGGGGAAGGTATTAGCACCCCTCGCATTCATCGTACTCGATGGTACCCATTTAGTTAGTATTGTGATCGATGTTAGCGTGATAAATACTTGCGTTCTATTTATTATAAGAAGGGAAGAAAAATATAATTTTTTATTATTGTGCTCACCAAGACATTCCTATCTTGTGCCTACGTATTCCCTCGTGCAACGGGAAAGTCAGAGCAATCGTAGTTCGGGGCAAAAACTACGAGTTTGTTGGTTGATTTTAGCGAGAGATAGTCGATCGCATTCAAACAATACTATGCGCACATGGATAAGAGATTGTTTGCATCACTATAAGAATGGATAACTAAATTAATACTAAAATGAGATTTTGGCCATCATCACATTCGAGTGGAAAACATTTGATCTTCACATGTGGAAATATATTTGCATTTGAAATTGACTAAGTGTCTCGTTTATGAAAAGGGGTTTTGAAATGAAAATTCAAGGTGACAAAAGGATTTGAATAAGTTTAAAGTTGTTTATTAAGAGAAATCAAACATTCGAACAAAGGCTTAACGACCATCGCCTAAATACTTTAAAGAGCAACTTGTACAAGTACGTACAAACCCCTCTTGGGTGATGGAATAGATTCTCACTTGGGTGAGAAAAAGAGATGGTTTAATGAATCGAAATTGTTTTGTAAGAGAATACAAGCATTCAAACAAAGGCTTAACGGCCATCGCCTAAATGCTTTAAAGAGCAAATTGCACAAGTACGTACAAACCCCTCTTGGACGGTGAAAGAGATTCGCACTTGGGCGAGAAAAAGAATGATTTGATGAGTTAAAAGGAGTCTTTAATGGAGTCTAAACATCCAAACAAAGGCTTAACGGCCATCGCCTAAATGTTTTAGAACAATTTGTACAAGTACGTACAAACCCTTCTTCGTCCATTAAAAACCAAACTCAATTCAATTGTTGGAATATTTTGTAAAAGGTGAGGCAAATCGAGTTTTAAGTAGTCTTTAATGAAATCCAAGCATTCAAACAAAGGCTTAACGGCCATTGTCTAAATGCTTTAGAACAACTTGTACAAGTACGTACAAATCTTTCTTCATCCATAAAAAACCAAACTCGATTCGATTATTATTTTTTTTGAGTTTTTGATTTTGAAAAGGAGGTTTGAAAAAGGTACTTGGTGTTGACCAAGATTTATTGAAATTTTTAAAAATGAAATAATTTAATACGAGATCAAGCATACGAGCATACAAGAATATGGCTAACAATTTAATCATACAATTCTAGCAAGATTATTTCTAAAAGGTGAACGATTAAAAGAAAAATCTTTTTTTTTTGTTATTTTAAATATTTTGAAAGAAATCCTAAACATAGAAAATACAATAAGAAAATAATTTTGTTATTTTTAATATTAAAAAAAAATTAAATTTCTCTATTTATTTTAATATAAAAAGTTATAAAAAAAATTGAAAGAACATGAACAAACAAATATTGGGTCAAAGGGGGGTGAAACCCGAAATAAGGTGTATGGCAACATAAGCAACCAGAATATGCAAACAATCTACCCTCGCCCCATACGAAACCCTAAAGCCCCAATTCTCGTTGGTTCGATTCAGTTTCAGATTACAACAATTCAAACAATGGAATAAAATACAAAAACACGCATAAACAACAATGGAATCGAAGAGACTAAAGGCTACCACGAAGAAATTTGATTTGAAACCAGGTACGATACTCGATCCTCTTCTATTTCATTTCGTCTGCTTTGCGCTCTTCTTCTCCTTTTTTGATAGGTTACGATTCTGAGTTTTCTGCTTCTGAAATTGCTATTGAGCTCTGTGTATGCTATGTTGTGTGTCTGGTCTTAAGCAATGAGGTTGTAGGGTTATGATTTCTAGAGGAAAGTAGTGTTATGCATTTCATGGTTTATGTGTGAGGTTATAGAGAGTGATTGTGAGGTTTGAAGAATATTCTGAGTTATGTGTTTGAGAGGTGGGTTTAGAGAGAAATGAGCAGGGATTTGAGGGTTTTTTGTACAGTGTTTGAGCCAAGTTTCAGTGCATATGTTTGTGTCATTTGAGTAGAGGTTGGAAAAGGTTTTGAAGAGATGGAATACCGGTTTTATAGTCAGTAGGTTTGGATGGGATTTCTAGGGTTGGATAGAAATGGTTAGGTTTGGAATTATATGTGGAAAGATTGCAGTTAACTTTTCATGCAGCAGTTTGTGTTTTTGCTATTTTCTTGAAAATTTTGATGCAGGCAGCCACCTAGAGAGGACATGGCAAGATTTTTTGTCTTGTTTTGTGGACAACAAAGTCTTGGGTAGGTCATGAAATTGGGCCTTGAATTTGCTTAGACTATTTGTTGTTTTTACTTGAAATCTCTTCTTTGCTTACTTCCCCATTCATTTTTTATGTGTTGCTAATAAATAGATGAAGATTGGTACGAAGAAGGAAAGATCGAAGCTTGAAATCGTGGCATGAACTACTTGAGAGATTGGAAAAAGATGCTTGGAGGTGAAGCTTTGGTTGGAAGCTTGAAGATTAAGAAAAAGAAGTGTTCATGGTGTTAATGTTTGAAAACCGAATTTGGCATGAATTTTTGAAAAGCTTTGTAATTTTGCTAGCTTTAGAATACACCTCTTTTGTAATTCAAATTGAATCCAATTTTAAAATTTTGAATTTTTGAGGGAATGACACACTTTTAGCATTCTTACAAATCTTGGACTTATTCTTGTATCAAGTGACATTTGTAACTTAAATTTTGGATGAAACTTGAATTTCCATGTGAAGTTAATTTGATGAACTTGTATCTTAAAGTTTGTACCAAATTCTTGAATTGAACAAGAACTTTTTCTTTAGAAATGGTCCTTGTATAATTGATGAACTTTCGTGAACTTCACTTGAAGAATATTTGTAAACTTGAATGGAATTGAAATCAATGACCTTGTTCAAATGAGTCATCAAATCTTCTTCACTAAGACCCTAATTCCTAATCTCCAACATGGTCAACTCGCCAATGAATCTTCAAATTCAAAAATCTTGTTCTATGGATGATCTCAACAAAAGAATCATCGTCTTTGAAGAAACGATTATAGCATGAATTGAAATTAAAAGTTAAGAACATTTTAAGCCAAGAAAATGACCTATGACGATTCAATAACTTCCATTGTCTTTTAAGCATGATTATCTCTTGTAATTCCTTTGCTCGTTTGTACCTTATATACCAAAAAACCACATGAATGAATCTTCTTACTTCAGCCTTAAATCCAACACTGATAAATTATGACTTTCTTAGCCTTAAATCTAACACAAATAAATTATGACTTTGAGACCTTGAATCAAGATTCATTCTTCACAAAATTGCATCCAGTAAACTTTCATGCTATGTTTCAATCTCAATTCCACAATAATCACCTTGATGCACAACCTTTTCCTTAATCTCAAGTGTGATATAAATCAAAGAGAATGCCTTGAAATGAAAATGATCTCCGGTTGAATTTAGCAAACCCAAACATGATGAAATGTACCCTAATCCTCCGACTTTGGGTGCTTAATGATGAAGAAATGATTTTGGAGGAACCAAACCCTAATCTTGCATAAAATGTTGATTCTTTGTAACCATGTCTTATTGAATGAATCATATGCAAATGATCTAGTGGACTGAAATGTATGGGGGAAAATTGGGGTATGACACCTGGCCCTCTCAAATGAGCGATTTTTTATATTGCCCCCAGCGCTTGGCCATTGGTCCATGCTTTGGGATGGATCATGGATCTAGGCCCAAAACGCGTGACTGCCAGGATTCTAGGAGTATATTTAGGAATTTTGAGAGACTTCCCAAAACTAGCCGTTGGTTGGGTAGAGAAGTATTTCTGGGTGTAGGAGGAACTCGGCAGGCAGATGGCCACTTGTCCCCGATGGGGGAGCAGATGTCTTGTTGCTGGCACGGATGAAGGTATGGGCGGGGATAATGATGGTATGATGTCCTCGTCCCATATGAAGGTGTGTCCTCGATAGAGGGGTAAGAGGAAAGGGGCTTCCTTTGCCTTCAACTGGTTGGGCCAAGGCTATTGGACCTTTCTGGATGCAGAAGTGGATTGGGTCATGTCTAGCCATTGGGCCAGTCTGGAACGGGATCCCCTAATTCGTTGCTTCAAGCATGGGATTGATGAGTTAAGAGTAGCTCTCGATCCGGGGAGGAAGAGTGTGCATGGATGATGCCCGTTACCATAGGTGGTGGTGTCTCTTGGGCTTTTCGAGGAGGAATTCCTGCGAGGAGATTTTATTGTTGTTATGTGTGACCGACTGGCGGGGAGTTGAACAGGTGATTGAGCCCGAAGGGGTAACATTGCACGCGTGTGTCGAGTAATGTGTCGTAAAAAATGTGCAATGATGGCTAGGCTAGGTGCATGCCCGCACATGGGCTGCATGCATTCTCTATAAATAGGAGGGAGCATAGTCCATTTTTACTTTCGTTTCTATTTCTTCTCAGTTATTTTTGCTTGCATCTTGCTTGTGCCATTGCCTTCCGCCATTTTTCGTCGTGTGAATCGTCCGACCACCGCACATCCTCTTACCAAACACGTAAGTTTTTTCACTTCTCTTGTTTTTGTTGGTTTCAGTTCTTGCTTTTTCTTAGAATGCTTTTTGTTAGGATAGGAAGATGATGGGTTTTTGGCGAGTGTTGGTGTTTAACAGTGGTTGTGCCATTTTGGACGCCAGCACTGTCAGGGACGGGCCATGGACTTTAGGATTTTTCTATTTTCTGGCTCTTTAGGTGTTGTAATTACGGTGAGACGGTCAAATGATAGGTGGAGATCATGAGTTTTTTTATGAATATTGGTTGGATCCTGGGTTTGTGCAGCGGAGCACATGAGTTCTTCGATGGAACTTCGTGTGAAGCTTAAACCCCAGGAGCCGGGGAAACACCTGTACGTGAAGATCGAGGGTTTAGTCTTTTGGGGAGGTTTCGGTCGAGGTCCTCGTATTTTTATCTGCTAAGAAGGGCTCTGGTCGGGGATATTGTCCCCACTTCCTTTGCACACGCCCTTTCACTTGATTAAGGGTGGATTGATTTCTAAGTTGAATTCACTTTTTTTCATTGCTTTTCAGGTAAAAATGGCTAGTAACGTCAAGGATGACACTATGAGTAATGCTAGTAGTAGATCCAATGCGGGGAGGTCGACAGACCATAATACTCCTGAGCATAAGGCCTCTGCTCAGACTGTGTCCGGTCAGGAAGATGATCTCAACACCTCTAGGTACGAATGGATAGCCGTGGGTCCTTGGGAAACTCCTTCTACGTTCGTCGAATTCCCCGAGCATGCTTTTATGACTATGGGTGTGGGGACGGATCCGTCCAATGCTGAGGAAGATTGGAGGGTTTCTTTCCCGAGGAGGATCATAGGATTTGTTCGGCTTATCCGAAAAACCAATGTCCTATGTATGAAATCTGCTTCAAGGATTTGGGCCTTCGACTGCCCTTTAGTGGTCTCCGGGTGGCTGTGTTCGACCATCTACGCCTTCCTCCTTCGCATTTGCACCCCAATTCGATATCCTTCCTCAGGGCCTTCGAGGTGGTCTGCAATTACCTTGGGGTTAGGGCCACGATGGCCTTGTTCTTCTATTGCTTCCATTTCCAGTGGGGTGTTACCAACGGACAATTCAGATAGTCTCATTGAAACAGCCGAAGAAGCTCTTCAAGGCCTTCTTGGACTCTGTTCGGGGTTTCAAAGATAGATTTTTATTGATCCAACCGGTGTTAGAGAAGGATCTTATCTCTGTGTTTGCTCCAACTGTCATGTATGGGCCGGACATGCAGCCTTTGTTGACCAGTAGGGGCAAACTGAGGAGACAGTTGATCCACAATTCAAATTTCAGTGGAGCAAGAGGCATTTCGAGAGGGATACAAATGCTTACATAGTGAAAGCGGGCATACTAAGGGTCAAGCATTTATCTAGCTACAACGCGCTCATGGCATATGTCGAGGGGCTAGGCTCCGTTCAACGTGTGGCCAAGGGCGGGGCCCTTGTCGTTGACTTGAACGGGTAGCCTGTGTATGAGCCCGTCCTTATCAATGTTAAGGAGCTCCTTGAATATGAAACGACCGAGGAGGAGAAAAATATTTGGATAGTTGTTTTATCTTAGTCATTTAAGATATGTATATTTTATCCTCGTTTGTTAACTCCTGCTCGTTTTTGTTACAGGAAAGATGTTGACCCCTCAGGAGCCCATGATTAATTCTGTTACTGCCAAAGCAAAGAAGGGCCAGAAGGTTTTGAAAGGTCACCAAGGGGTGAAGGACCTGTACCCCAGACTGGCTCGGGGGGCTCCTTGCTTGTATCTCTTGTCGAACACCCCCCTCAGCAGGTATCTTCCAGGTTCAAGAGGCCTTGTATCGAGGGCACAATCGATGTGACCGAAGAGTGGGGCAAAGATAAGTATGATCTGCCTCCTTGTTTTCATGATCGGACATTCTTCAAGGGTTCTTCCCTACAGGTTCCACGGGCAGAGTCGCTGGCGTTGGAGGATTGAGGGTTCTTTCCTGCAGGTTCCTCGGGCATATTTGCTGGTGTTGGATGAGATGGATCGTTTGACCAAGAGGTTGATTATGGCTTAGGATGTTGCCGCCCTGGTAAGGGTTTTGAAGATGGTGGTGGTGTACACCGAGAAGAGGACCTATCAGGACCTCGACCTCAGAAAGGTTTGGGGATCTCTTGTAACCTCTGAGGAGAAGTTGGTTGAGGTGAAGAGGGAGCTCGCGATGCTGTCCAAGGTGAAGGATGATTTGGTCAAGGTGATCATGGAACTGGGTGCCCGTGCTTCAGAGAAGAAGGCCCTCGAGGACATGAGTGTTACCTTGAAGACTATTGTTGCCCCTGCTGAAGACGAGCCTGAAGAGACTAATGGGTTGAGAACCCGGGTTGAGCCAATCACTCGTTTTTAGCTGGCTGTGGACGATGGTCTGGTCACCACCCAAGAGAGTTTTGACAATATAGTGGATCAGCTTAAGGTCTTGAATCTTGACGTCGAGCTCCGCACTGCAGAGAACAATTATCTCTACCAGGTGGACAATGGGAAGATCGTGGACCCTGAGTTCCTCAAGGAGGAGGATGGAGTGGGGGAGACCCATGAGTCTGTCCCAGAAGAGCCTCTCTGCGAGGAATTTGCAAAGCAGCAGCAATCGCAACATCATTCCTTCCATTCATTTCTCTGCTTAACATTAAAAACATTCACAATGGTTTGAAACTAATTCAACAGTATTCCATTGTTAGACACTACCGACTCAACAACCTGGCCGGACATACCGACCTGCTCTGATACCACTAATGTAATACACTTCTAACCCACATATATTTTCACATGTATTTTTACAAAAAATAAAACAAATAAACCACAAGGACGTCACATCTTCATATACTTTATATAACAAACAATCCTGATCCGTAACATGGATTGCAAACCACTTAAACATAAATAGCATCTTTGGTACTATTAGTCAAACTACTTCAAACTTCGCATCAAAATAGATAATTCTTAAAAACTTCTTCATAAATTAATCAATACCATGAAAGGTAGTTCAAACATGATCGGTAAAATAGAAAGTGTACTATTTTGCCTCTGTAGTAATAATAGGGAAATTCCCCGACTGTCGATCTCAAGGACTGCACGTTAATATCGAGTTTCAATAGTGGTTCAATTAAACAAAAACTATATTTAGAGTTTTGATGTGCAATTATAAATTAACAATAAATAAAAATGACAGAAAATTGACTAAGTGGTTTTAACAAATATGAGAGCATGCTAGGGTAAAGTGTATGATTTGCCCTGTAATAACCTTGAATTTTGATTTCTTCAACAAGTTCATAACCTTTAATTACCGCCCTTTAGATTATTTTCCCCTAAGTCCTTAGTGGGAAAACCTTTGAACATTCATCCTAAATCCTAAGTCCTTAGAGAATTATGATGAAATCAAGCCTTTATGTTATCAAGAGTTAACCGGTAACTATAGGGTATCCCTAGTCCTAGGTGATATCTACTATAGTCTAATCGTACAAAAACCTTAACAACCGTTGTCCAGCTGGTTGTTAACCGTAAATCAATCTGGTTGGTCCGACAAAGAAAGCATAAAAACCTTGTACAATTAAATTAAATAAGAAAACAAATCTATTGATGAACTCAGGAATTCAAAATCAATACAGAATCAAATCAGGGACACCCCCTAGCATTAGGGTTTAGTTACTCATATTGTTCAAAGAAAACAAAATATAAAATAGAGACATTACAAGAATTGAGATGAAAGTTGATCTTCAATCGCTTCCGTTCATGAAAACCTTCTTCTCTCCCAAACCCTTGTTTTCTCCAATCTTCAATCGTGTCTTCTCCTGGCAAAAAAGTCCTCTAATTCATCGTTAAAACTCTTCTAAATAGTGCAGACTCACTTAGGTTGGTTGGAAGTACCCAAAACGCCCCAACAGCTTAACCCATGGAAAAAATATGAAAAAATCATAAAATCAGCGTCACATGCTGACACGGGCCGTGTCAGACAACACGGGCACCCGTGTCAGACTTCTGTCATCTTAAAACTTGATTTTTTTTTCTCCCAGGCCTCCTGACACGGGTGCCCGTGTCAGACCATTACTTTAGAATTTGATTTTGAGTTCTTCATCAAAGTTGTAGCCCTTTTCGTTAGCGAAATTTTGCCACTGGAACCGCGTCAATCGGAGTTATGAAGCTCTAGTTATGATCAAAATACTACACGCCTGCCACAATGAGAAACATGCTGAAAATTTCTAGATCTCGCACTTGCTAACACGGGCCGTATCATCCCCCTGGCTTTCATCTCTGTTGCCTTTTCTTGGCCACGCTTCATCCTAACACGGACAGTTTCAGGTGACACAGGTGGTTGTGTCGAGCCTCATGTAGCATGATTTTTCACTTCCTTCGAAACTCCCCTTTTTGTACTTTTTCGCATTGATTTGTCTCGATTTATTCTTTTGAGCCTGCAAACAGTAAAATACACAACCAAAGCATAAAATGTAGAATAATGAAGTAAAACGCTTGACAATATAAAGCAAAGATGGCTAAAATCAACGGTAAATAAACATGTAAAAACCACTGATCAAACTCCTCCAAACTTAAACCGTTGCTTGACCTCAAGCGACAATTACAAGAGAAAATGAACATCACAGCATACCGGTACTCATACGTGAGATTTCTGTTCCTTTTGATCAAGAGACTGTTAGTCCGGCATTCATATGACGCGAAGAGTTTCTGCAAGAACATTTAAACCCTGAGTTCCCCTTTAGGATACCTCTCTAACTATGCTTTGTACTTAAGTCTCTTTCCGATTTTCCTCCTTTTTCATTAGGACAATCAAATTAAGGCAATGGGAATTTATGATGATCATCACATGCACAAGACTAGTCAAGAATTCATTTTTTTTCCCGACACCAAATGAGCAGCATTTGCTACTTTTATTTACCGATGAAATTTTCAAACTTTGCAGTTATATATTGTCCTTATTTGGACGACGTTTGGGGATCAACCTCCTTTGGGCTGAATAACCGGGTGAGGGTTACCCAACTTAGTGAGTCGGTTGCCTTTTACCGCCTTTTCATCATCTGGTGCCAACTTTATTTTTATTCTCAACCAATCATACATGCATGTGAATCTAAATTATGCCAGACTGTCAAAATAAACTACTCAAGGAGTACTTCTCAAGATTCAAGCACTATGGTACAAATCTACATGTTAGACTCGTCTCACTTTTTAGGGAACCAAGGGTGTTCAAACAAACCCCATTTCTGTCACATTATTCCGAACTTCCTACGCTCAACCAACCATCCCTTCATTTCTATATACTACTCCCGATTGCTATTTAGATCATAAACTCTTATGAACAATAAAAATTTCGGTCAAATTTGGGAAGAATTCAATGTATGGGTTTACACATCATAATAACAACATAAAAGAAAAATGCAAGAGTAAATCCTCCCCCAAACTTGAACTAAACATTGTCCGCAATGTTTAAGAACAAGCCCGAGAGGGGTGACTCACAAAGGGTACTGCACTTCAGCTGACGCTTTCTAGCTTTCACCCGAAATGCCCCTTTTATTTCTTGAAAAACAAAACAAACACAAAAAGAAATTACGTTATTGAAAGCGCGGGTTGCCTCCCACGAAGCGCTTCGTTTAACGTCGCATGACTCGACGGTCCATTCCCCTTGTTAAGGTGGCATATATGACACAAAGAACACATCATCTTTTTTCTTTCTTTTGTTTGGTAGCAATCCCATGAATTTAAAGTACTGGTGATATTGCTGCCAAATTCTTTTTAGTTTGATTTTATTGAACAAGGCATAAATGTCTTCCAATACTTTGTTAATTTCTTGTCTTTCATCTGCCTTGTTATAAAAATAGTTCTTGGGGATACTCTTTTGATGAAGATTTTCTTGTTGGGTGACCACATCTTCACAAATTGTTAAATTTGTGGTTTTATCCAAAACTCGATCATCTTCAACTTTCCTTATTTTTTCTTCCCCATATTTCTTTTTTACCTCAAATTCTTCTATTCTTACTGCATCCTCTTCATCTGGTTCCACATATTCTTCTTCCAACTCTAACTTTCTCCAAATAAACCTATCTGGATAAAAGTTAGCTTCCTTACATTCATTCATAAGGATTCTTACCTCTCTCTTATATGCTTTAAAAATTTTAGTCGCCTCTTCCAAGGTGACTCCTGAATCAGGCAACCAACATGCAGGAGATACAGGTGGCAATGTATCAAAACAATACATAACTACAAAACTCAGACAATTTGTTAGTAGCAAAGTATAGAAGAATTCACGAAGCAAAAATAATCTGACTTTTTTTTTCTTCTTTTTTTTAAATAATAAAATCAAATTCAAATAAACAAAAATTGAAAACAAAATTTTAGTTGACGAGCAACAAAATTTCAATTGAACAAAAATTAAAACTCTATATTTTGGCAATCCCCGGCAGCGGCGCCAAAAACTTGATCGGTAAAATATCAAGTGTACTATTTTGCCTCTGTAGTAATAATAGGGAAATTCCCCGAATGTCGATCTCAAGGACTGCACGTTAATATCGAGTTTCAATAGTGGTTCAATTAAACAAAAACTATATTTAGAGTTTTGATGTGCAATTATAAATTAACAATAAATAAAAATGACAGAAAATTGACTAAGTGGTTTTAACAAATATGAGAGCATGCTAGGGTAAAGTGTATGATTTGCCCTGTAATAACCTTGAATTTTGATTTCTTCAACAAGTTCATAACCTTTAATTACCGCCCTTTAGATTATTTTCCCCTAAGTCCTTAGTGGAAAAACCTTTGAACATTCATCCTAAATCCCAAGTCCTTAGAGAATTATGATGAAATCAAGCCTTTATGTTATCAAGAGTTAAACGGTAACTATAGGGTATCCCTAGTCCTAGGTGATATCTACTATAGTCTAATCGTACAAAAACCTTAACAACCGCTGTCCAGCTGGTTGTTAACCGTAAATCAATCTGGTTGGTCCGACAAAGAAAGCATAAAAACCTTGTACAATTAAATTAAATAAGAAAACAAATCTATTGATGAACTCAGGAATTCAAAATCAGTACAGAATCAAATCAGGGACACCCCCTAGCATTAGGGTTTAGTTACTCATATTGTTCAAAGAAAACAAAATATAAAATAGAGACATTACAAGAATTGAGATGAAAGTTGATCTTCAATCGCTTCCGTTCATGAAAACCTTCTTCTCTCCCAAACCCTTGTTTTCTCCAATCTTCAATCGTGTCTTCTCCTGGCAAAAAAGTCCTCTAATTCATCGTTAAAACTCTTCTAAATAGTGCAGACTCACTTAGGTTGGTTGGAAGTACCCAAAATGCCCCAACAGCTTAACCCATGGAAAAAATATGAAAAAATCATAAAATCAGTGTCACATGCTGACACGGGCCGTGTCAGACAACACGGGCACCCGTGTCAGACTTCTGTCATCTTAAAACTTGATTTTTTTTCTCCCAGGCCTCCTGACACGGGTGCCCGTGTCAGGTAACACGGCCCGTGTCAGACCATTACTTCAGAATTTGGCTTTGAGTTCTTCATAAAAGTTGTAGCCCTTTTCGTTAGCGAGATTTTGCCACCGGAACCGCGTCAATCGGAGTTAAGAAGCTCTAGTTATGATCAAAATACTACACGCCTGTCACAATGAGAAACATGCTGAAAATTTCTAGATCTCGCACTTGCTAACACGGGCCGTATCAGCCCCCTGACTTTCATCTCTGTTGCATTTTCTTGGCCACGCTTCATCCTTACACGGCCAGTTTCAGGTGACACAGGTGGTTGTGTCGAGCCTCATGTAGCATGATTTTTCACTTCCTTCGAAACTCCTCTTTTTGTACTTTTTCGCATTGATTTGTCTCGATTTATTCCTTTGAGCCTGCAAACAGTAAAATACACAACCAAAGCATAAAATGTAGAAGAATGAAGTAAAACGCTTGACAATATAAAGCAAAGATGGCTAAAATCAACGGTAAATAAACATGTAAAAACCACTGATCAAAACATCAACAAAATCATCACACTTCATATTTATAACTTCGTGATTATGAAAGTAGTACAAAATCTTTCAAAATAACAAAGGTATTAAAGGTTAACAATCAATTGATCCCAACCCCGATATTACATATCAGAGCAAGACCCACTGGACTCAATGAAAACTAAATAAGCGCACTCTGAAGCTACCTCTTAAGCTTCCTGCACTAATCTTGATCAACTGCAAGTTACCCACGTTTTAAGGCAACATTTCCAAGCAGAAAGGGTGATTAAATCATAATCATTATAAAAGGCATAAATAATAGATATAATAGTTATGGTGTAACATCCTTTTTATGTAACAGCCTGAGCCTTCTGCGCTCTCGGTACTGTCACTTGACGATCTTCTCTATCCCCCTTTTTAGTAGAGTTTTTGTCTTTCGTGGGAATCGAACCCTGTACCATGGGGTTCAAGTGCATGCACTTCTAGAAAATTCTCTTTTAGTGACTGATTTAGTGACTGAAAAACTCCGGTCACTGAAGTGACCGAATTAGCCACCAAAATTTGACATTCATGAGTCAATTTTAAGAGGTCACTAAAATAAATCAGCCACCGATTTAGAGACCTAAATTTTGTTACCGAAATTTCGGTCACTGCAGTGACCGAATTAGCCACAAAATTTGATATTCATGAGCCAATTTTAAAAGGTCATTAAATCGGTCATGAAAAAATATTTTCATATACAATTTTATTTATATATACAAATTAGGGACCGAAATTTTGGTCACTAATATTTTTTTTCTTTTTCTAATTTTAATCCTCTTATGTTACTATTTCTTTTTATTTTTTTAAAGATTTTAATTCTCTTTTAATTTTTACTAAAATTTTCATTTTTTTATTGTTTTAACATATAATAATATATTTATATAAAACTATATGTATACATGTTTAAATATAAAATATAACAATAAATATTAAGTTGTGTAGTGAGAAGTTCTTATTAAAATACACAGAGGTTACAAGTTTGATTCCTAGGTGTCACAACTTTTAATTTTATTTTATGAAAAAGAAAAGTAAAATTGGCCTCTAAAATCAGTCACTAAATTCAGTCACTAAAAGAGAATTTTCTAGTAATGATGTTCAATCCATTCCCACTACCAATTGAGGTAGTTACCCACGTTTCGAGGCAACATTTCCAAGCATAAAGGGTGATTAAATCATAATCATTATAAAAGACATAAATAATAAATAATAGATATAGTAATTATGACTTGGGAACAACAACATAACATCATCTACTACGTACGTCCATAACATAATAGCAATCATTAGTTCTTCACATCAAAACACTATAAACCGGGAATCAATCAAACCGCCACTTAATTTAAATAATGTGCAATGCCACAAATAATGAAATGCAACATCAATAGACTCGTGCATGTGGTACCAAACATAACTGATGACTTAGTCATCGCTATCTCCAAAGATCCCCACCAATAGGATCGGTTCCAGCTTGGAACCAGAGCACTTCAAAAATTTGCACTAAATACACACTATGAGATTGAGGCCATCACTAGACTGTGTCGTCCTTCATACATCACCGAATCAATATCCTGTCAAACATCATTAGACTATTCGTTCTGACAAATGCTATGAATGCATGATGCGCAACAACACATAAAATATGACAACGGCTAGTCAAGACGCATCATCATTCATCATATTAATCATACTCCATCACATGCTTCATAAATACACATATAATCACAACAACATCAAAACATCATAGAACACAAGTCAAGTAACGACAAGACATGGTTAGTTCAATTTCATAATAGAAAGCATACTTACCATTATATTATCACAAAGTATCATCATCTCATTGTAAAGGAAGTACTAGAAATATATGTCCTATAACTCATTTCATTCATGAACATCCAATTCATGCAACATACAACATCACACACATTCACGAAATACCAACTCTTCCAATCATACATCAAATACATCATTCATCCAAAACAACAAAGCAAAAGTGTAAGCATACATCAAATTACTCATGAATATAGAAGCAAACTACCAAATCACCAAGACAAACAACACCAAATATTCCAAACATTCATCAAATACACCATTCGTCCAAAATAACAACTCAAAAGTGTCAGTATACGTCCAATTACTCATGAATATAGAAGAAGAGCAACAATTCATAATGATAAATAAAACATCACTCTCATGTTATCCTATAATCCCAACATACAAGAGGAAGTCTCACTCTTACCTTAGATTGAAGAGGTTGAAGCTTCTCTAATGTGGATTCTTTTTCTCCTGTGCCATAACTCTCTCTTTCTCTCTTTCTTCTCTTTTTCACGTGTCAACCATTCTATTCCCAATTCCTCTTTTTCTTATTTATAATAATAATATTATTATTATTATAACTTATCGCAACTAATTAAAATAAAATAATTCCAACTAACTATTTATCTTAATAATTCTAAATCAAATATTTATTTTAATATATCTCTATAACATGAATAATTAAAAATAAATATTTAAATAGTAACTATTACTATTATTTATATAAATCATCCTAATCAAATAATAGTAACAACCACTTCTACTCCCATCACTCCCACATTTCTACCTAATTTTTCAAACACCCACATCTTAAATCTCATGATTCTAAGGCTATCACCCTATACTCAAGGGTTCCCCCAACACATCAAACATTAGACAACACACAAAATAACATAGTCCATTTACAAAAATTAATTAAATAAATTGGAGCGTTATAGTAAATACGTAATTGATGTACAACAATCACAAATTAAATTAATGACGATACACAAGGTATTCAATTTATACCACAAGTATAATTCATGAGAGATTAATATACAAAGATTCAATTAGTGAATTCTAAACTTAATAAGTTTTTCAGATTTTAATCACCCCTAAAGCTCGTTTAAATTCTAATTCCAACATAACATAATCTTAAGCAATAAATCACTATCAATGCAATTAACGATAAACTACTCTATGAATGGAAAAATTAGAGATGCAATATACTACAAAATATGAATGCAAGCGTAAAAGGGTGAGAGATGATATGGAGATTTATAATGCTTCGACTTTGTCGTTCTCGCGTGAGTCTACATGCACTTTTCAAAGAACCTGCATAATTCTATTAGTTTGGCAAATATTCAAAGAGTTTATACAATCACTTATGTACAATAATGTTGAAAAAAATAGAACTTTAATTTTGGATAAAATTAAAAACTAAAAATGGGGCAAGTTAGTGGTTAGTTTTTAAAAGTTAGTGGAAAAAATTTAAATAATATTATTTAAAAAAAGAAGTAAAAGGAAGAAAAATGACTAATAATAACATTATAAATTGACCCTAATTTTGATTATTAAAAAGAGTGCCTAGTTGTTGAGTTAAATTAATAATAATATATAAACAAATTGAAAAATTTTAAAAACAAACAAGGATGATTAAAAGTCAACAAAAATAATAAAAATTGAAAACTAAAAAAGTGGCTCTGTAAATTAATAAATAATAATTAAAAACTAAAAAATAAGCTAGTTAGTGGTTAGTTTTTAAAGGGTTCAATATATAAAATCTCTCCGTAATGTTAGCAAATTCGGTTTACTCTCTTGTATTTTGTTTTTGGATTGCCCCTTATAATATTAAGATTTCATGTCTTTAACCCCTCAGTTGATCAACTAGCATGTAATCTTCAATTTTGCTTACGTGGCATATCCACGTAGATTTTCGGCTAATTTTTATTTATTTTTTAAAATCCACATAGAATTTTTTATTTTATAATTTTTTTTTGAATTTTTTTGAATTAATTTTGTTTTTTATTATGAGGGGACAAATCAAAATTCGCTAATATATATATATATATATATATATATATATATATATATTGTTTTGAATATAAAAAAATATCTATTTGAATTTTTTAATTAAATTACATTTTTATCTATTTGTTATAAATGAGTTTTTTACTATTTTTTTTATAATCTCAATTATTTATTTGAATTTTTTAATATCAAATAAATATTAACATCATTTATAATTTGAACATTAAAAGAGATGCTTCCATTTAACTTAAGTGTCATGCTAACAATGCTTCCCTTTATATAATTATAACTTTTTACGATATCTATTTAAATTTTATTTCTTTTACATATGAATATTGTAACTTAAAAATAATTAATTTAATAATTACCACACAAATATAACAACTCTAATATTAATATCGTGTATAATAGCATTTAATAGGTAATAGGAACATGAGAAGTCTGATAATAAACAATGAATAATAATACAAATACTCAATAAATAAATAAATATGCAATGAAAAATTAATAAAAAGGAGTCTAAGTCATGACATTCTTATTTATTAGTAGGTAATTAAGTTATAATGTAACTAATTATCATTTTTTTTAAGCCAAGAACCTCATAATTCAAGAAAGAGAAAAATAAAGGAAACGACAGAACCCAACCTGACCCTTTCAATGGTTAACAAATTTAAAGCTTGACATTCCTAGCTTGTTGTAAATGAGTAATGGGGCTAGAAAAGAAAGGAGAGTTTCCCAAACAATAAGGCTAGAAAAAAGGAACTGTGGTCCACCAACTTAGCAAAACGATGAAAAATTCTCCTTTGAAGTCCATGATTAATCCATAGAAGAAACCAATTATGTGGAGAAAGAGTCGTCAGTGTTGTATATAAGCCAACCAAGTGAAGGAGGGTCCCATAAAACCTGTATAATTTAGGGAGAATTAGGACGATGAATTTTGACAATGAAGTTCTTGATGATGGCGAAGTCATTGATGGAGTAGTTATAAAACTTTTTAGTAATTTTTCCTATAAATGAGACCTTAATATGAACCAAATTTAAAGCTTTCTTCCAATGAAACAAGTGCTTATTTAATTTGGCTTGATTATGAGAGTAATGGATAATGTTGATAATGGAGACAATTGTAGCTTGAATTAATAACCTTACATTGAGAGCTCCAATTCATGTCACATGGATTCAATATGTCGAAGATCTTATAAGTAGTATGCACAGGGTGTCTTCATTAGGTATTTTATTATGACAAAGTCTCCAAACAAGGAAGGTCGTGGAGAGAAGAATGATTAGATTCCACAAGTGCTTGCTCCAAGTGTGAGATTGAAAGCTGATAGATTTGAAGACATATGTTTCTCTCATGGACAAATTACCAGAAGTGAAATGATTTCAATCCAGACAATATTCAATTAAATCTAAGGATGAGATTACTTTCATAGTAAGCATATGATGATTATTCTCTCATGGACATAATTTTTTTAATAATTGTTTTAATATCCAAAACAAAAAAAGTTAAAAAATTGTTTTCATAATAAAAAATTAACAAAATTATTAATTTTTTTTCTAAAAAAAGATAATAAAATTTTTTTCACGTGCATTTTAAAAATTAAAAGAAAATCCACATGGACATGCCATGTAAGCAAAATTGAAGATTCCATGCCACTTGGTTAACTGAGGGGCTAAAGACATGAAATCTTAACATTACAATGGAGAATCCAAAATTATTTTTTTATAGCAAGGCAAACCAAATCTCACTAACATTACACGAAAATTTGTATATTTAACCCATTTTTAAAAGCAGGTGGAAATTTTTTTAATTAATATTATTTAAAAAAGAGAAGTAAAAAAATAAGAAAAGTGATTGACTAATCTTACATACAACATAAATTAATATTTTTAAAAATAAACAAAGATGATAAAAATTAATAAAAATAATAATAATAATAATTTAAAAGCAAAAAAAAAAGGTTAGTTTCTATATAGTTGATGATTAAAATTCAATAAAATAATAATAATAAAAAAGAAAAAAATGGCTAGTTTCTATATAGTTGATGATTAAAAATCTAAAAACTAATATGAATTAAAAATTAAAAATTGGGGCTAGTTAGTTGAGATTTTTTATTCAAATTTCCACGTTTTTTTTTAAATTATCTAAACAATCAAGTTTCTCAACTATTTCTCAAAATATTCATATTTCAAACAAAAAATTGCAAAGAAGAGGAGTCGCCAGTCCAGTTGGCGTCAACTTGAAAAAGTAAGTGTTGTCGTCAATTCAATTGACGACAACTTTGAAAAAGCAAGTGATGCTGCCAATTGGATTGACTAGTCCTTAAGTGCGGTCGCCAATTGAATTGGTGACTACACTTATTCTTTCAAAGTTGTGGCCAATTGGATTGTGGTGACTCTTATTTTCTATACTTTTTTGTTTGAAATATGGTTACTTTGGGAAATAGTGGGGAATGTTTGTTATTAAGTAGGGGTGGAAAATGAGCATTTTTTAGAGTTCTAGGTTTTTTTGGCTTTAGCACATGCGTTTATAAGACGAAATACATTCTTTTCAACACCATTGAATATAACATTGAGAGCACGAGAGTTTCCATGCGATTCATCATCTTCATCCCTAGGCCAATCTGCTTCAGGCTTCATGGATTCATTCCAATCTTCAGTAGTAACCATATGATGTGTCCAACATTTGATGGTTGTCTTCCATGTCTTGTTGTCCATGGATTTTAAAAAAGCTATCATGCGAGCTTTCCAATAGTCATAGTTAGTGCCATCTAGGATAGGCGGTCAGTTAAAAAATCCTCCTTCTTTACAATTGTCCATTTGAACATATCTTGTAACCTTCCTAGAGGTCACTTAAGCATGACAAGATGCCTACTCTGATGCCAATTGAAATTTTGTTCGCATTGAGTAAAGATGTCAAGCATAACATGTCAGGTACTGTGTGTGACACTATGGATACAATAACACCAAAAATAAAATAAAGATAAAGAACACAAAGGATTGGTAACCCAGTTTGGTGCTATAACACCAACGTCTGAAGGGCGTTCACCCAAGAAAGGAAATACTCTCATAATAGTAAAAGTACAAATTGGTCTTACATAAACTTATCAAGTTCATTGCCTTTTTTTCTTAAAACTACCCGTATATTTGTTTAGGAATCCCCCTAAATATGAGACCCCTATAACTTTCTCTCAACAAATATCCCTAGTGTTGGACAAGTACAAAATGTTTTTGAATGAGAAATTTGTTATAACTTAAAGACACAACTTTATTCCTCAATATAGGAATGGATAACGAATAGAGTCTTACAATATAGAACACAAAGACTCGATGAACACAAAATGCCTTATTCTTCTTTAAAGGTCTGAGTCTTTCGTCAAGGAATATAATTCCTTAAATAGCCAAACTTTGACAACTGCAACTTCCTTAGGGTTTGCATATCTTCAGTTAGAAGAAAGATCTAAAAAGCGCACATTCATAAAATGATTAAATTGATTTTCAATCTTTCCTAAAATAAATCTTAATCACTTATTTGGAAATGATCTTTTATTGTTTTTAAGAATTCTTTTCTAATTCCAAAAAGAACATAAATATGTAGAAAAATAAGGAAACAAATCTTGTGCATATAATGGCGAGGAGCAATAGCTTCTTGGTGCACAATGTTCCAACATGTGTGAAACATTAGACACCACATCTTTACATCCTGAAAACTATAAATGAACCAACTATTTTAAGCGCATCGAGAAAGAAATGGAAGAGTGTGAATAGAGAGGATTTTTAGTTTGAATATGGTGTTAATTGACTAGAAGGAGGGGTCGAATAGACATAAAGTTATCATTATTTTCTACTTTAAAAATCAGATTTATCGAGCGGAAGCAAAGATGGTGACAATGTTGATTTAAAAGGTTTTTATATATTAGAAGAAGATTGATATTACACACACACACACACCCCAATAGTTGGTAATGAAGTGATAAGTAATGTAATGAATAATGGTTAATGCTTCAAACAGGATTTTTGACGCCTTTAACTATTTATCGATCTGAAACAAATCTAATTACCATTCTTACATAATAATCAATAACAACATTATTTTACAAAACCAATTCTAATTAAATCTAAGATTTTATAAAATAAGACTATGAATGCAATAAACCTATGAATCATGTAACACCCTTCTAAACCCCGCGGTAATTAAATAAATTTATTCAGAGTAAAAGAAAACAAGGGTGCCACAATTCAACAATAAATTAAACATCATTCAGTTGTGTCATGCATTCACTGAGGCTATCATCATAAAAATTAAAACAATTCATATTAACACAGAAGAAATCAAATCACACGGATTAAGTTTAACATCTTTAAAACTTTATCCCTCAAACACCAAATAATAACCAAATTTATAAAACATAAATTCTAAACATCACGTCCCCAGTGTTACAAATATCAGAGCATGACACCTAACGCTAAACTAAACACACGGACTCATGAGCTAATCCTCACCGAGTCGAACAACCGCTATCCTCAATCTGAAAATGACAACATGTATCATTCACCCAATTGTATCATAAACAGACATTCAGACAAGTTTCAACATCATAAACAACCAACACGTCATCAATATTTATAACACTGGAAAAACATCTAATCATGTTATAAAAGTATGCATATGAATGAACTGACACTATGCATGTGGTACCAACATCATCAAATGGGAATAACCCATGACCGATCCAACATCATCAAAATACGGCCCTGCCAGCACAGATTCCACACAATGGGAATCATGCCCTTCACTGATCCAACACATCATCATGGATACAGCATCGACAAAATATGAATGAATGCAAACATACATGAACATACTTATACCATCGTCAAGTCTATGAGTAACATCATCAAAATACTCATTTCATCATCATCATCAAAGCATGTCTATATATATATATGCATCATTCAATCACAATCACGTCATTAATCATCACATAGATTATTTCACAAGGTTTGTTTAGCTCGAAACGGACCAACGGTTCAAAAGTTATGAGTTTTACAAAATACTTCATTTTTCAAAAACCATCAGTGGTAATCGATTACCCAAAGGCCAGTAACCGGTTACCCTGTTTTACGAAACTCATTTTTCTGTTTTTTGTATGGGTAATCGGTTACCCCTCTTTCACTAACCGATTACCGACTCCCAGCCAACAATCTTTGCCATTTTACACAACGGTAATCGGTTACCCTACCCACAGTAACCGATTACTGCGTACCTGCAACCCCAAATATGCAGATTTACAGCATTCTAAGCATTCCAATTCCACTCAAATCATACCAGAACGGTTTTAAGGAAATAGAACATACATACAACACATAATACACATCATAATACACCTAATAAGCATCAATTGAAGTCATAACAACACTAACATCATAGATTTCAACAAAATGACCAATTATCATCCAATTGATCCAAATCCCTAAATCTATCATATGACTCAATCGATACGAATTATACACCTATTATGTACTATCAACCCCTAACCCGATAATAGATGTTAACCAGATAAGTCCCCCTTACCTTAGCCAAGTTCTTGATTTGGTCCTCTTCCTCTTTGGTTCTCTTTCACGTTCTTCTGCTCTCCCTCTCACAGCTTCTCTTTCACGTTCTAACTCCCTTTCTCTTATTTTCCTTATTTTATGAAAACATAAAATAAATCAGTAATGGGCTCCCTCACTTAGCACCCCCACATTACTAACTACACCATTTGGCCCAACGACTAACATTTTATAATTTTCCACATAATTCCAATAAAATTCTAATTTCGAATAATTAATTTAAAACTTAATTAAATTAATAAATAAGAATTTTCGGGATGTTACAACTCTCCCCCACTAAAAGAGTTTTCGTCCTCGAAAACATACCTCAAGTAAAGAGTTCCGGATAGGAATCTTTCATCTGGCTTTCTAACTCCTAAGTGACATTCCCATCAGCCGGTCCTCCCCAAGCTACTCTGACCAAAGCTATCTCTTTGCCACGTAACTGCTTCAGTTTTTGATCTTCAATCCTCACAGGTAAAGCTTCAACGGTCAAATTGTCTTTCACTTGTACATCATCTACTTGGATCACATGGGATGGATCCGCAACGTACTTCCTCAACTGAGATACATGAAATACATCATGCAAATTTGCAAGCATCAGCGGAAAAGAAATACGATAGGATACTTCTCCTACTTTTTCAAAAATTTGAAACGGTCCAATTAAACGCGAAGTCAACTTTTTCGAATTCAAAGCTCGACCAATACCCGTCATAGGAGTAACCCTCATAAACACATGATCCCCTTCTTGAAACTCAAGAGTTTTCCTCCTCTTGTCATGGTAACTCTTTTGACGACTCTGAGAAACTTTCATCTTCTCTTGAATCATCTTAATCTTCTCCGTAGTCTGTTGTAAAATTTCTGGTCCGATTACAACACTCTCACCAGATTCATACCAACATAATGGAGTTCGACATCTTCTACCATACAACGCCTCAAACGGGGCCATACCAATACTTGAATGAAAACTGTTGTTGTAGGTAAACTCAATCAAAGGCAGATAACTATCCTAAGCACCTCCTTTTTCTAGCACACAAGCACGCAACAAATCTTCCAATGACTGTATCGTCCTCTCAGTCTGTCCCTCCGTCTGCGGATGATAAGCAGAACTCAACCTTAACTTAGTACCCAAAGCCTTCTGCAAACCTTCCCAAAACTTTGACGTAAATCTCGGATCTCTGTCAGACACGATACTCGAAGGAATACCATGCAGGCTAACGATCTTCTCAATATATATATCTGAGCCAGCTTCTCCATCGAATAATCCATTCTTACTGGTATAAAATGTGCAGACTTCGTTAACCTGTCCATAATAACCCAAATAGCTTCACAATTCTTAATAGTTCTCGGCAAACCAGAAACAAAATCCATTGATATGATATCCCACTTCCACTCAGGAATAAACATCGGTTGCATAAACCCATACGACTTCTGATGCTCACCTTTTGACTTCTGGCACGTCAAACAAGAGTATACAAATTCAGCAATTTCTTTCTTCATTCCAGGCCACCAAAACAGCTTTTTCAAATCATGATACATCTTGGTAGCACCAGGATGAATACTTAATCCACTACGGTGTCCTTCTTCTAGGATACTCTTTCGGAGTTTAGCAACATCAGGAACACAAACTCTGTCACCAAACCTCAGTATACCATTCTCGTCAACTCTGAATTCACCGCCCTTGCCTTGATTAATCAAAGTCAACTTATCGGTCAATTCAACATCAGCTTTCTGACCCTCTCTGATCTCCCCAAGGATACCACTAGTCAGCTTTAGCATATCCAATTTAACACTAGTAGGAGTGTCTTCACATACCAGACTCAAATCTCTAAACTGTTCAATCAAATCTAACTCTTTCACCATTAGCATAGACATATGCAAGGTCTTTCTACTCAATGCATCAACAACCACGTTTGCCTTACCAGGATGGTAATTCAAACTAAAATCATAATCTTTAAGGAATTCTAGCCACCTTCTCTGTCTCATATTAAGCTCTTTCTGATCAAAGAGATACTTCAGACTCTTATGATCACTGAACACCTCAAACCTCGAACCATACAAGTAATGTCGCCACAACTTCAAAACGAAAACCACATATGCTAACTCTAAATCATGAGTCAGATAATTCCTTTCATGCACTTTGAGTTGTCTCGACGCATAAGCTACCACTTGCTAATTTTGCATCAACACACCACCTAAACCCATCAGTGACGCATCACAATAAACCACAAATGATTCTGTCAGATTCGATAGAATCAAGATAGGAGCACTTGTCAGTCCCTTCTTTAATTCTTGAAATCCTCCTTCGCATTTTGCATCCCAAATAAAAGCCTGGCCCTTCCTGGTCAATTTAGTTAACGGCAATGCTAACTTTGAAAAGCCTTCTATAAACTTCCTGTAGTAACCTGCAAGACCAAGAAAACTACGAATCTCTGACATTAATTTCAGAGCTTCCCACTGAGATACTGCTTCTATCTTCGTAGGATCAAAAACAATACCATTCTTAGAAATCACATGTCCAAGAAAACTAACTTCATTCAACCAAAATTCACACTTTGACAATTTGGCGAAAAATTTCTTTTCTTTCAACAATTCTAACACAGTCTTGAGATGTTCCGCATGCTCCTCTTCATTCTTAGAGTATACCAAAATATCGTCTATAAATACTACCACAAACTTATCAAGATAAGGAT
Organism: Vicia villosa; assembly: GCF_029867415.1. Taxonomy (NCBI): domain Eukaryota; kingdom Viridiplantae; phylum Streptophyta; class Magnoliopsida; order Fabales; family Fabaceae; genus Vicia; species Vicia villosa. The sequence continues at coordinate 399,077 of NW_026705812.1, read as the reverse complement.
GGAAAATTCTATTCATATACTCCATAAAAACACCAGGTGCATTTGTAACTCCAAATGGCATTACTGAATATTCGTAATGACCATACCTTGTTCTAAATGCCGTCTTCTGAATATCGTCCTCCTTCACTCAAATTTGGTGATATCCAGACCTCAGATCAATCTTACTAAATACGCAAGCTCTAACTAGTTGATCCATTAAATCATCAATCCTCGGCAATGGATAACGATTCTTGATAGTAACCTTGTTTAATTATCGGTAATCTACACACAGTCTCATAGAGCCCTCTTTCTTCTTTACCAACAATACCGGCGTACCCCACGGAGAAACACTTGGACGAATGAATTTCTTCTCAAGCAACTCTTCCAATTGTTTCTTCAGTTCGGCCAACTCTAATGGTGACATACGATATGGTGCCATCGACACTGGACTAGTTCCCAGAATCAATTCAATCGCAAATTCTACTTCTCTTTCCGGCGGTAATTCATTCACATCTTCTGGAAAAACTTCCGGAAATTCACATACTACTGGTAATTCAGTACGTACTACCCTCTCTTTCAGGTCCGTCACCGCGAACAACATAAACACCGTCGCACCGTCCCCAATGGCTTCATTCACTTGTCTAGCTGTCATGTTCAAATCATCAGCACCGACAGCCTCAGGAAATAATACCGTCTTCGAAAAACAGTTGATATGAACACGATTGAATTCAACCCAGTTCATTCCCAGGATTACATCAAGTTTTTTCAATGGAAGACACACTAAGTCCATTCCAAATTCTCTACCAAAATATCGACTGGACAATTCAAATAAGCAGACGAAGTCGTTACTGAACCCGATGCAGGAGTGTCAATAACCATACTTCCATTTATGTCAGATATTTCTAAATTCAGCCTCTTAGCGCAATCCAAAGAAATAAAAGAGTGAGTTGCTCCAGTATCTATAATTTCAACTGAAGGTGTGCCATGAATGAAACACGTACCTTTAATTAATCTATCCTCTGGAGTAGTCTCTGACCCAGACAAGCAAAAAACCTTTCCTCCCGCTTGGTTCTTCTTCGGTTTAGGACATTGTGGGCTAATGTGACCCTCTTCACCACAGTTGTAACAAGTTACAATCTTCTTCTTACAATCATCAGCAACATGACCCACTTCCTCACACTTGAAACACTTTTTCTGATTCAGCTTGCATTCATTCCTACGGTGCCCAATCTCGCCACAATTATAGCACCTGACAAAAGCACTGGAGTCTCCCCCACTAGGCTTCTTCCAACCACCAGTCTTTGGATTACCTCTACCATACGGTTTACCTCTTTCCATAGGATTCTTACCCTTTCTGCCAACTAACTCGCGAGAGTGAGATGACTTCAGCTTAAGGTTATCCTCTTCGAAGATCCCGCTACAGTCCACCAAATCGACGAATTACCGAATCCTCTGATACCTGATACCTTGCTCGATCTCATCACGAAGACCATTCTCAAATTTGATACACTTTGAGAATTCACTAGCTTCATCATTGTTGTAGTGAATGTAGTACTTCGCCAACTCAACAAACTTCGAAGCATATTCTGGTACCATCATATTACCTTGAGTCAGCTCCAAAAATTCAATTTCTTTTCTCCCTCGTACGTCCTCAGGGAAGTACCTTCTCAAAAACTCTCTTTTGAACACAACCCAAGAAATATCCACACCATCAGCATTCAGTCCAGCTCTAGTCACCATCCACCAGTCATCAGCTTCTTCGGATAACATATGCGTACTGTACCTCACCTTCAGATTCTTGGCACAATTAATGACTCTGAAAATCCTCTCGATCTCCTTTAGCCACTTCTAAGCACCTTCAAGATCATGCGTACCCTTGAAGAACGGAGGATTGTTCCTCTGAAAATTCCCCAATTGCTTGTCAGCACCAATCCCGGCTCCATTTGCATTTCCTCCTAGCACACCAGCAATCATGCTCAGAGCCTCAACGATAGCATCATCGTTTCTTCCACCTCTTCCAGCCATTGCTCTGCTTAAATCATAAACAATTTAATCAAAACAGAAGTATCGACAAGTTAACTCGTACTAGTCGCATACACAGGAAAGACTCACACTAAGACTCTGGTCACAACGACCGACTATGCTCTGATACCACTATTGTAACACCCTTCTAAACCCCGCGGAAATTAAATAAATTTATTCAGAGTACATGAAAACAAGGGTGCCACAATTCAATAATAAATTAAACATCGTTCAGTTGTGTCATGCATTCACTGAGGCAATCATCATAAAAATTAAAACACTTCATGTTAACACATCGGAAATCAAATCACACGGATTAAGTTTAACATCTTTAAAACTTTATCCCTCAAACACAAAATAATAACCAAATTTATAAAATATAAATTCTAAACATCGCGTCCCCAGTGTTACAAATATCAGAGCATGACACCTGACGCTAAACTAAACACACGGACTCATGAGCTAATCCTCACCGAGTCGAACAACCGCTATCCTCAATCTAAAAATGACAACATGTAAGGGTGATTCTTATCATAATTAACAAATGTTATAAGGTTATAAAGCAATAACACATCATAGTGCATCATTCACCCAATTGTATCATAAACAGACATTCAGACAAGTTTCAGCATCATAAACAACCAACACGTCATCAATATTTATAACACTGGAAAAACATCTAATCATTTTATAAAAGTATGCATATAAATGAACTGACACTATGCTTGTGGTACCAACATCATCAAATAGGAATAACCCATGACCGATCCAACATCATCAAAATACGGCCCTGCCAGCACAGATTCCACACAATGGGAATCATGCCCTTCACTGATCCAACACATCATCATGGATACAACATCAACAAAATATGAATGAATGCAAACATACCTGAACATACTTATACCATCGTCAAGTCTATGAGTAACATCATCAAAATACTCATTTCATCATCATCATCAAAGCATGTCTATATATATATATATGCATCATTCAATCACAATCACGTCATTAATCATCACTTAGATTATTTCACAAGGTTCATTTAGCTTGAAACGACACACGAAACGGACCAACGGTTCAAAAGTTATGAGTTTTACAAAATACTTCATTATTCAAAAACCATCACTGGTAATCGATTACCCCAAAGGCCAGTAACCGGTTACCCTGTTTTACGAAACTCATTTTTCTGTTTTTTGTATGGGTAATCGGTTAGCCCTCTTTCACTAACCGATTAACGACTCCCAGCCAGCAATCTTTGCCATTTTACACACGGTAATCGGTTAACCTACCCACAGTAACCGATTACTGCGTACCTGCAACCCCAAATATGCAGATTTACAGCATTCTAAGCATTCCAATTCCACTCAAATCATACCAGAACGATTTTAAGGAAATAGAACATACATACAACACATAATACACATCATAATACACCTAATAAGCATCAATTGAAGTCATAACAACACTAACATCATAGATTTCAACAAAATGACCAATTATCATCCAATTGATCCAAATCCCTAAATCTATCATATGACTCAATCGATACGAATTATACACCTATTATGTACTATCAACCCCTAACTCGATAATAGATGTTAACCAGATAAGTCCCCCCTTACCTTAGCCAAGTTCTTGATTTGGTCCTCTTCCTCTTTGGTTCTCTTTCACGTTCTTCTGCTCTCCCTCTCACAGCTTCTCTTTTCACGTTCTAACTCCCTTTCTCTTATTTTCCTTATTTTTTAAAAACATAAAATAAATTAGTAATGGGCTCCCTCACTTAGCACCCCCACATTACTAACTCCACCGTTTGGCCTAACGACTAACATTTTATAATTTTCCACATAATTCCAATAAAATGCTAATTTCGAATAATTAATTTAAAACTTAATTAAATTAATAAATAAGAATTTTCGGGATGTTACAACTCTCCCCCACTAAAAGAGTTTTCGTCCTCGAAAACATACCTCAAGTTAAGAGTTCCGGATCGGAATCTTTCATCTGGCTTTCTAACTCCCAAGTGACATTCCCATCAGCTGGTCCACCCCAAGCTACTCTGACCAAAGCTATCTCTTTGCCACGTAACTGCTTCAGTTTTTGATCTTCAATCCTCACAGGTAAAGCTTCAACGGTCAAATTGTCTTTCACTTGTACATCATCTACTTGGATCACGTGGGATGGATCCGCAACGTACTTCCTCGACTGAGATACATGAAATACATCGTGCAAATTTGCAAGCATCAGCGGCAAAGAAATACGATAGGATACTTCTCCTACTTTTTCAAAAATCTGACACGGTCCAATTAAACGCGTAGTCAACTTCTTCGAATTCAAAGCTCGACCAATACCCGTCATAGGAGTAACCCTCATAAACACATGATCCCCTTCTTGAAACTCAAGTGTTTTCCTCCTCTTGTCATGGTAACTCTTCTGACGACTCTGAGAAGCTTTCATCTTCTCTTGAATCATCTTAATCTTCTCCATAGTCTGTTGTAAAATTTCTGGTTCGATTACAACACTCTCACCAGATTCATACCAACATAATGGAGTTCGACATCTTCTACCATACAACGCCTCAAACAGGGCCATACCAATACTTGAATGAAAACTGTTGTTGTAGGTAAACTCAATCAAAGGCAGATAACTATCCTAAGCACCTCCTTTTTCTAGCACACAAGCACGCAACAAATCTTCCAACGACTGTATCGTCCTCTCAGTCTGTCCCTCCGTCTGCGGATGATAAGCAGAACTCAACCTTAACTTAGTACCCAAAGCCTTCTGCAAACCTTCCCAAAACTTTGACGTAAATCTCGGATCTCTGTCAGACACGATACTCGAAGGAATACCATGCAGGCTAACGATCTTCTCAATATATAGCTGAGCCAGCTTCTCCATCGAATAATCCATTCTTACTGGTATAAAATGTGCAGACTTTGTTAACTTGTCCATAACAACCCAGATAGCTTCACAATTCTTAATAGTTCTCGGCAAACCAGAAACAAAATCCATTGATATGCTATCCAGAAACACAAACAGAAAAAATCTAAAAATGGAAAGTTTTAACACTTAGAAAATTTTTGAGGGTTTTAAAGTTTGATGAGCAGTCCACTTCATAGCCTGTTTACACGTGTCAAAAGGCCTTATTCCAGAAAATTATCAACATAAAAAATGTTCAGATCATGGCATTCTGTAATTCTCTAGTTGGGAGTTTCTTCATTTGAAGCTTATATGGAGAGATAAAGTGGTTTGAAGTTGCTGAAAAGTCATTTGGGCCAAGTCACAATTCAGGTCATGGACCAGGTCGTGACCAGGCATTTCATCAAACATGTGGCATGCCAAATTTCAAGTTGATTTTAGAGATATAAAAGTGTGCTATGAATGGAATTTTGGTATGCATATATTCTCCTCCATACCCTCTATCCAATGGTCCAAGAATTACATCATTTAGTTGTATGGTTATCAAGATACAAAACTTTAAAGTAGTGCTCTTACAAGTCGCATTTTTGCCAAGGACACGAGCCATAGCCAGGTCACGCGCGCGGATAGTGAGCAGTGACATATCATCACTTTGCAAGTTACTTTTGAATAGGCTACAGGGATATTCTCTCAAAACTTCCAACATGAAAGACACTCTATGCCATGCCCTCTTCAAACTGATACCAAGATTGAATCATTCGGGGGTTTGTATCTAGAGTTATTGATTCACCAAGTTGATGCCATGAAGCTTTTTGTGAACAACATGTGAGATATCATGCAGCATATTCATTTCTCCAAATACTATACATATGATTATGCACATGAAAGGAGGAGAAAACTTTGCCACAAATGCACCAGCCTTGTTCACTAAGAGAGAGAAATTCTACACTACCCTCATCCACACCATAACAATCATGCACTCCCATGCACCCTATATAAGCTTCAAGCTACTTCACATTTCAAACACACACACTTCCATTTATTCTTCAGTTTCTCTTCTCACTCTCTCATTTTTCTCTCTTTATTCTCTCCCTCGTGCTCTCTCATCACTCTCATCACTCCCCCTTTCTCTCTCTTCACTCTCTCTCACCATGAAAAAAGTTTGTTACATTGTGTAACAAACTATAACTAACTTCCTCATCTTCTTCACATAATCACCATAACCAAAACTTCAACTCTCTACCACCACCATAACCACCCCCAACCATCACCTTCATCAAATTCCTCCGCCATCAATCCCCACTCATGGCAAGCATCATTGAACTTTTCCATTCACCATCATTCTGATTCCCTATCTCAAATCGCCGTCGTCATCAAGCTTTAGTCGCATCCTCGCAACAATTCTACGTCATCGCATCCGACTCAAAGCGTAGAACGCCGAAATTTTTCGAAGATCTTTCAGTCTGTTTCAGGTATGTTCTTCAATCCTTTCAAGCCTGCTAACTAAACATGTTAGGGTCTTGACGTTTGCATGAGCTACTCGCATTCAGTGATTATCTGGTAGTTTGTACATTTGGCGTATGTCGATTTCTTGTGTGTTCATGTTACGCTTGTGTTTATCAAATTTGAACGTGATATACGGATTGTACGCATGGATCTGAATTGGTTGATACCTCTAAGTCATGTTTTCACGGAATGCTTAGGTGTTGGGTTTTGTGTGGCTACAGTTTGCGATGTAGAGTGGACATTGAGAGAAACTAATGCCATAATCGTAATCTGCATGAAAAATCGAGTGAGAAGGTGTATGTTTTTTTTGTTTCTGGGCGTTTTGATGAGAGGCCAGTGAGCACACCACCGGAGAAGATGACCGGAGAGCATCTCCGACGTCTGAGTTTATTTGAATTATTTTCTCTCCGTTGCAAACGTGGCACACCGCTATTGGTTCTATGTTCTATATTTGTTTTCAGTTTTGTCCTTACTCATATGATTGAAACGCATGCTGGCGCGCTATGATTGGCTGGAATTCATTTTGTCTTCTAGTGACTTAACTATGCTATGACCCATTGATACTATAGTTCTTTTATATCACGTTGCATTTAGTTTCACAAACCATATGGTATAAATATAATGCATGCTGAGCCATATAATAAAATGAAATAAAAGTGAAATACAAATGGTCTGTGAAGTGTTGGGCCATAGATCACTTGGGCTTCGCTCATTCCCGGAACTGCACCCCACTACTACAAGCGCACCACCACGTTCTGGACTGGGCCCTGGGCGTTTTGTGCTTCCCACCCCCTCTGTTTTGGGCCCAGATTGCCTCTAACTAGTTTTAGTTCATATAGAAAACACTTTTGCCCCCCCTGCTGTTAAGAAAACAAATAAAAATAGCTTTCCTTTTTATTCCTTTTTGCTTAAATGAAATCAATAAAAAATGCAAATTGCTTGTGAATCATTTTCATGATTAGTTTAGATCTTATCTCTTTTACTTTTGTGAATATTTTCTTATATTGTGAAATACCAAAAATAACTCTTTCTCCATTCTTTTAGGAATTACACACTAATTAGGCTTAGAGATTAGGCTAGTCCCCCACTTTTCTCATTCTTTTTCTTTTACAACATAAAACATCTAACAAATATTCAAATAAAATCCCAATAAAAAATACAAAGAAAATACTTAAAAAACATTAATAAAAAAGTGAAAATCATTAAAAAGGGAATGGAAGCTTGAATCTCCCTTGCTTTAGGGAATCATTCGAGTGCTTAGATCTCCCTTGCTTTAGGGAACCATTCGGGCGTAAGTTCCCAAATTCTAAAAGACACAAACCAAAGAGTAACTCGAGTTTCCCTTGCCTTAGGGATTTCCTCGAAACACTCAAACTCTCTCTCTTCTCTCCTTTCTTAAGGGCATTGTTATCTCCGCTCTATTGCATCCTAGGCTGTCCCCTTATGCGAGAGCGCGAGCGTTAACTCCGCCCAACTAAAAAACACAAAAACAAACAGAAAATCGTGAGCCGAACTACGGCGCTCTGATTCCTGAAAAGGATACGTAGGCATCAAGTCGCGGGGCTTGAACGAGCACATTTGTAAATAATTCCTTCTTTTCCCCGTATTTCTTTTGCATGCATTCTCATTTAGGTTTAGACATAGATACACCCTTTAGATAGAAACAAACATAGGTGGATACCATCAAGTACGATGGGCGTGAGGGGTGCTAATACCTTCCCCTCGCGTAACCGACTCCCGTACCTAGATTCTCTGGTCGCAAGACCCTGTTCCTTCCTATGTAGGTTATCTGATATTCCTTTCCCTTATGGGATAAATATATTGGTGGCGACTCTGTTCATTTTTCGCGAGCGTGCGACAGCTGGCGACTCTGCTGGGGATGTTGATAGACCTGTGCTGGTCCATTCTTAGCGAGTCGATCCTAGCCTTTGTTTGTTTCTTTTATTGGGTGTTTATTTGTTTGCTTATATGTTTTCATCCTGTATATATGCTTGTGCATCATGTTTATTTCCTGCTTGCATATCATGTTTACTTTCCGCATGCATCTGGACTATATTATGGGTCCCCGTGGGGGCCACATATTTTTTCTGCTCTGTTTTGCAGGTGGGGGGTTTTTGTGAGGTAAAAGGCTCACTACCCAGGCCAGTGACACATAGGATTAGCGTGGATGCTCATGTTGACTCCCGTAGCGCTTGCTATGATCGAGCTTGACATGGGGTACCACAACTGGGCGAGGTTCTTTCATGGAACATTGTGTCTGGCATGCTTGTTGCCTCAAACACTTTGTACCCCATGGGAACTGTAGACCCTAGTGACCATTAGGGACCACTTGTCCGTGTCTAGACTTCATACCCGTGAGATTGGGGTGGGACAGGAAACCTTGGCTCCTACATACCGTTGCTTCTTCATATTTGAGGGCAGACCTTTATTTGGTCTATTCCCATGGTGCTTGATATTCTGGTATTCAAAAAAGGCGTCGAACCTTTGATCCTGTGACATTTGACCTATGCAGAGATGTTTCATCATTTATCCAGAGATTGTACAGCTGCTACTAAGATTATATGGATCTTGATCCCATGCTTTTGCATTGCATAACATCATTGCTTTACCCACTTCATTTGTGAGAGATCCTAAAGTCTATTTCCAAAAAAGAAAAGAAAAAAGAAATAGAAAAAAAGAGAAAAGATATTCTATACAAAACAAAGCTTGGATTTCAAAAGAAAAAAATAAAAAAAAAGAAGTGTGCGAAAAGACTTTAGGATCCCTTGGAAATGAAACATTGCATTCATATCATATTGCATTTCATGGTTCTATCAGAAGCTTATTGGGGTCCTTTTCAGTCCAGATTCCTGCTTCATCAACGAAACTGACTTCCCTACATCTGTATCATACGAGGATTAATCAGAGGAGAATCATGGACAGTCTTGAACAAAATCAGGCTGAACTTCGTAAGGACATGGATGTTATGGGTGAGAGGATGACCCAACTCTTGGAGACTCTCAATGCTGTTGTTCAGGGGCAAGAAGAGCTCAGACAAAGTGTTGCTAAGTTGACCAAGGATACTCCGACCACTGTTGCTAATGGAGGATCAAAACCTGTGCCCGTGGAAGTTCCTAACAAGGAGGACTCACATCATGAGAACAATTCTGAACTGGAAACTTTCAAATTCCCGATCGAGGAAAATGAGAACAAATTCCATCTCCTGGAAGAAAGATTGAATGCTTTATAAGGTCGAAGCTCCTCTGGTTTAAATGCTATTGATTTGTGCCTAGTGCCTGATATCAAGATTCCTGTTAAGTTCAAAGTCCCCAGTTTTGAGAAATACAAGGGTATCACTTGTCCGATGAGTCACATCAAGATATTCTGCAACATGATGGCACCGTATGCAGAAAATGACAAGCTCCTAATGCACTTCTTTCAGGATAGCCTAAGTGGGGCATCTCTTGAATGGTATACACGACTTGAACGAACCCATGTCCGCACATGGGATGAATTAGCAGAGGCTTTTCTCAAGCATTACAAGTACAACAGTGACATGGCTCCTACTAGACTACAACTCCAAAGTTTAACTCAGAAGGTTGATGAGTCTTTTAAAGAGTATGCACAAAGGTGGAGAGAATTAGCTTCCAGAGTCCAACCTCCTCTTTTGGAACGAGAGCTTGTAGACATGTTCATGAATACTCTGAAAGATCCTTATCTGAACATGATGATTGGGTGTGCTTCCTCCGAATTCTCAAGTTTGGTTGTCGTAGGAGAACAAATTGAAAACGCCTTAAAGATGGGTAAAATCCAAGATATGGCCAATGCTTCTGAATTCACAGAAGAAGAGAAAAGTGAAACAAATGCAATTTCAGAGAATAGAGAAGAAGAACTCCCTGCTTATCCTCAGGTTCATGTTCTTAACTATCACCAAAATTACCAACAACAAGGTCCACGAAGGCCGAGAAGACCACCAAGAAAGATTGACCCGATTCCTATGACTTATAGTCAACTACTCTCTCATTTACTCAATGAATCCTTGGTCGAACTAAGGGAGGCTAAGCCCCCTCCAACACCGATTCCTCAAGGATATGACTTAAATGCAAAGTGCGAGTACCATTCTGGGACATCTGGACATTCAACTGAGGATTGTAATATTTTGAAACGCAAAGTCCAAGATCTCATTGACTCCAAAGCAATATCATTCACTCCAGACGGTCTACACATAAATTGATGTGGTCCTGTTGCCTTGTGCCCATTCGCTTCCCTGCTTGTTGGAATGTCAGTTGGTTAGATTTGTGTTTTGAGTCTTCATCACAACAGATAGCTTTTCTAAGTTTGATGGCCATGCAAGGTTCCTCCATGTTTGACGGTGAATGTTTCTCCAACATCTATGCTTGGGGCTCCCGATTGAGGGATAAGCAAGACGTACTCTTATCTTGAGCATTGTATCACTCGCATTGCTCGAATCCCTAAAGTAACACAAAAATTTACAACTCTTGGGTGACTTTGTTGGAGTTTTCTTTTGAAGTAATCTGAAGTGTTTGGAAGGAACTGCAAAAAGTATTCAAGATCAACAAGTCCAGACGGAGTCAAGCCTCCTCAACTATGGCAATCATCAATTCATTTCTGCATTCTCATTTGTAATTTTCCTTGTTTTGTTAAATGTTACTTCCATGTAGAACTTATTTTGTTTTTAAATGAAAATAAAAATGCATTGCATATGCTAGTTTCGAATCAATCCATTCGTGTTCACTCATATATTTCTGTCTATCGATATCAAACTCTGGTTTAAGCAAAAAATATCAAAAGGAGAATGATGAAAAAATAATACAAATGCAAAATATTTAATTATGTGCTTTTGAATAAAACCCTGCTGAGGATGTACAGGCATTGTTTCAAATCCCCAAACACTGGAGATATAAGGGAGATAGACCCTCGTTAGCCCCTTTGAGCCTTGAAGTAGGAGTTTCTTTTCTATACAAAAAAAAAACCCTCACATTTAACCCAGGGGCAGAGTAGCATTCAATTAATCTGATCGAGCATTCAAAATCCATCAGGAGTATGCATCTAAGGGTACAACAATGGTTATCTTTCAAAAGGTTGAGGAAAATCAATATCACAATGGTAATCCCTCATCAATCAAAGAATGAGGCAGTCACAATCACTCCCACAAGTCAGAGATTCAGGATCACACGACTTATTCAAAAAAGAAAGGATTGAAAAAAAAAAGAAAAGAGCCCGCTAAGTCAACAACTTGAAAACAAGTGACTTAGGCAAAATTAGGGCATCCCGCTGGACTCCAAAATAAAATTCAAAAGAATTTGTCCAGGCAAAAGTTAGGGAAACAAAAATGAAAAAGCAAAGCAAAAGAAAAAACGAGGATTACAACATAAAGATCCTCATCAAAGGATCAAAGTCGGGTGATCAGACACCAAAAAACGAAAGGTAAAGTGACTGCCATGTCCAAATACTTCATTGATTCTTCAATCATCTCAAACTCCTTTTGAAGGATGAACGCTCGTATCAAGTTAAGTTGAACTTAGGACTGGAGAACATCACGAAGAATGGGTGGGTTAGGATAGACTTTGAGCCTTAAATCCTTTCTTTCTAAAAAAACCCGTGAACCAGGCCACGTTACAACCCTTAAAAGACCTAATTGAAGCAGGGTTTATTTCAAAAGCAAGTTGTGTAAAACTGACTCCTAGATGTTTGCTTACCATTTATGTTGATATCGATATGACAAATAATTCAAACACTGAATGTCACAACTTTATTTCAATAACTTTGATCTCGAAGCTAGCATAAGCATTGCATTAGGATTATCATCTTCAAAACAAATATCTTTTACTTGTGAATAAACACTTGACATCAAGGAAGATCAAACAGTGAACAACTGCAGAAAAAGTTGATTGATTCCATGAGCCATTCACTTCAAAGGCTGATTACTCCAAGGGGCAAGTTGTGTGAAGACTCTGTCAACTGAGGCATCCATTCAAGGTTCCATCAATCTGGGGCAATCAAGTCGAGGAATCTCTCTTGAGTTCGACCAATCTGGGGCAGTTACGTCGAGATTCGACAAATCTCTCCAAGGATCCTTTGGGGCAAATTCCCTCGTAGTTCATGAAGCTTGGGGCACAATCTTCTGAGTCGTACTGTCTCTCCCCAATCATAGGGGTTTAATTCTCCTGGAACTTTGGTCTCTCCTCAAACACATGAGTTTATTTCTCATGGAAGTTGTTCCACTCCCCCAACCTAGTCTCCTTGTCTGAATTTCTCATCCTCAACATGGTGAATCGAGGGAATCCCCTCAAACTCACCATCCCCAAGCAGTTCGAGATGTAGGGAATGTCAAACGAAGTCTCTTCCTCCCCAACAAAGCTACACTTCAACCCTCAGCACAGTTGCCAATAATCTTTGGTACTGTACGGTTTCCAGCACCGATTCATATTGGCATCTCAAGACAACGAGCAACGGACCCCAATGATCCTCCTCCTCTATCACTAATGCCTTTATTTGGCATTTTGCATATAGTTTTCATTGCATATAACATTGCATCCTCAAAAGCGTAGCATATCCGTCAAAGCGGAACATTACGCCATAGAAAAATTCAAACATACATACGAAGCATAAGCCAGATCATCAGAACCAACGCTCAATCAAGACAATGATACATCCCCACAGAAAATATTATCCTTACAAACCCCGATTGATATCTGTCATCACATCACAAACATCCTCAAGCCACGGTGCCGATACCTAGTATCCTCAATCCCCAGAAGAAGTCTCATCTTCCCTCTCCAATGTGGATCGGATACAATGTCTTTATTCGTCAGAATCGTTGTCTCCGAGGTTATTTCCCGTATGCTGCGCGCAGATTAGAGTGCGAATGAGGGTGGGCATTCAACCCATCTCATTTTTCAATCATTTGAATAACCATACTTGGTGTGTGGCAATTCGAACGATTGCCGCTCTTGAAGAGTTACACCCCGCCTTTGGCCTGAGGGATTAATGTAATTCTTATGCTTCGCCAGCATCAATATCGCCGTAATTCTTCAGTGTTTACTGATGTCTTTTGATCGAGTCTAGTCGTCACTAGTCTCCGTGGTCCCTTCCCTCGCACGGGAAAACTTTTAGATCCAACCCCCGTGTTGTGTATCCTTTGCCTTCCGTCCTGGCAAACCATTTCAAAACTAATTCCCAATCCCCAACCTCAGTGTTGATATTAATTCTTTCTTCCCTTGACCTCAGTGTCGATACCTTTCTTTTCCAACCTCAGTGTTGATGTCTATCCTTTTCTTGTCCAACCTCAGTGTTGATGTCTATCATTCCTTCACTGACCTCTGTGTCGATGCCAATCGTCATTCACAACCTCAGTGTTGATGTTTATCTTTTCTCGTCCCAACCTCAGTGTTGATGTCCTCGACCTCAGTGTCGACGCCTTTCCTTTCACAACCCCAGTGTTGATGTCCCCCAACCTCAGTGTTGATATGCTCCAACCTCAGTGTTGATGTCCTCCAACCCCAGTGTTGATGTTTATCCTTTCTTTCAATTCTTGTGGGTCGTGAGTTCGTTATTCTCACCCCGATGTCGAGTCATAGATCGTACGAGATCCTCTCCTGTTGTCGAGTCGATGTTGAGTCATAGGTCGCACGAGATCTTTTCCCTTTCAGTCCTGAAGATCGTACGAGGTCTTCTCCCGATGTTGAGTCGTGGATCGCACGAGATCCCTTCCTTTCAGTCATTGTTTCATGCAACCATTCTCTTTGAAAATCCTGTATTGGCACCGTTACCACGTTACAAGCTATCACCGTTCATCCAATTACTCACTGTAAATATTTCCACCAGAAAAAAAGAAAAAATTCTCTTTCCCCAGCAGATATCAAAATAAAAAAACAAGGATAACACTTACACCATCATTTCAGGACAAATTTCTGGTCTTGATATTTAATCTTCTTCTACCTTGAATGCTCGAAAGGCTAGCGCCAATCTCACCTTCAGGTTTAAGACGATTAAATAGGGGCAGCTGTCATACCCCAAATTTGTCCTACCCCATTCATCTGGCTTATAATTCATATACATACATCATTTAGGTCATAATCCATATCCATGCATGCATATCATTGGTATCAATCAAAGACTAGCAAGAAAGAGCTTTTATGGCAAGGAATTTCCTACCAAATGTGAGGATCTAAGGTGTGATTATGTGGCTTTGTTTTCATTGAAGTCTTCCTGGATTAGGGTTTTTCTCAACTCAAGGCATTGGTGGGGGTGTACAAGTCTAGAAGTCATCTGATCCTCTTAATCAGGGTTTCCTTGACCAAAGTCAACTAGTTGACTTTCGGGTCAACACTTAATAAGGAATGGATTTTATGAGTGAGAAGCTTTCGCATTGACTATGTGGATGTATTCATTTGACTGGATTTGACTGGAGGAGATTTAATCAAGAATTCCATCAATAATCAGAAAAATCGGAATAGTTGACTCTTGGGTCAAAATCAGGTCAAACACTCAAATATTGACTTTTGGTGGAAAATCGGTCAAGAAAAGTCGAAGAATGGATAAAATCGGAAGTTTGATAAAAGTTGCCAAAAACAGAAAAAATCTAAAAATGGAAAGTTTTAACACTTAGAAAATTTTTGAGGGTTTTAAAGTTTGATGAGCAGTCCACTTCATAGCCTGTTTACACGTGTCAAAAGGCCTTATTCCAGAAAATTATCAACATAAAAAATGTTCAGATCATGGCATTCTGTAATTCTCTAGTTGGGAGTTTCTTCATTTGAAGCTTATATGGAGAGATAAAGTGGTTTGAAGTTGCTGAAAAGTCATTTGGGCCAAGTCACAATTCAGGTCATGGACCAGGTCGTGACCAGGCATTTCATCAAACATGTGGCATGCCAAATTTCAAGTTGATTTTAGAGATATAAAAGTGTGCTATGAATGGAATTTTGGTATGCATATATTCTCCTCCATACCCTTTATCCAATGGTCCAAGAATTACATCATTTAGTTGTATGGTTATCAAGATACAAAACTTTAAAGTAGTGCTCTTACAAGTCGCATTTTTGCCAAGGACACGAGCCATAGCCAGGTCACGCGCGCGGATAGTGAGCAGTGACATATCATCACTTTGCAAGTTACTTTTGAATAGGCTACAGGGATATTCTCTCAAAACTTCCAACATGAAAGACACTCTATGCCATGCCCTCTTCAAACTGATACCAAGATTGAATCATTCGGGGGTTTGTATCTAGAGTTATTGATTCACCAAGTTGATGCCATGAAGCTTTTTGTGAACAACATGTGAGATATCATGCAGCATATTCATTTCTCCAAATACTAAACATATGATTATGCACGTGAAAGGAGGAGAAAACTTTGCCACAAATGCACTAGCCTTGTTCACTAAGAGAGAGAAATTCTACACTACCCTCATCCACACCACAACAACCATGCACTCCCATGCACCCTATATAAGCTTCAAGCTACTTCACATTTCAAACACACACACTTCCATTTATTCTTCAGTTTCTCTTCTCACTCTCTCATTTTTCTCTCTTTATTCTCTCCCTCGTGCTCTCTCATCACTCTCATCACTCTCCCTTTCTCTCTCTTCACTCTCTCTCACCATGAAAAAAGTTTGTTACATTGTGTAACAAACTATAACTAACTTCCTCATCTTCTTCACATAATCACCATAACCAAAACTTCAACTCTCTACCACCACCATAACCACCCCAACCATCACCTTCATCAAATTCCTCCGCCATCAATCCCCACTCATGGCAAGCATCATTGAACTTTTCCATTCACCATCATTCTGATTCCCTATCTCAAATCGCCGTCGTCATCAAGCTTTAGTTGCATCCTCGCAACAATTCTACGTCATCGTCAATTGGTTTTCTTCAAGATCTTTGATATCGTCATCGTCCTTATTAAGATCTAGCAGAAGCTTGTAGCAGCGGCGTTTATTTCTCAGTGAAGAACGCGGAGTTGAGAGTAGTCACCGTTATCATTGCATCCGACTCAAAGCGTAGAACGCCGAAATTTTCCGAAGATCTTTCAGTCTGTTTCAGGTATGTTCTTCAATCCTTTTAAGCATGCTAACTAAACATGTTAGGATCTTGACGTTTGCATGAGCTACTCGCATTCAGTGATTATCTGGTAGTTTGTACATTTGGCGTATGTCGATTTCTTGTGTGTTCATGTTACGCTTGTGTTTATCAAATTTGAACGTGATATACGGATTGTACGCATGGATCTGAATTGGTTGATACCTCTAAGTCATGTTTTCACGGAATGCTTTGGTGTTAGGTTTTGTGTGGCTACAGTTTGCGATGTAGAGTGGACATTGAGAGAAACTAATGCCATAATCGTAATCTGCATGAAAAATCGAGTGAGAAGGTGTATGTTTTTTTTTTGTTTCTGGGCGTTTTGATGAGAGGCCAGTGAGCA
The DNA here is from genome assembly GCF_029867415.1 of Vicia villosa. NCBI lineage: Eukaryota > Viridiplantae > Streptophyta > Magnoliopsida > Fabales > Fabaceae > Vicia > Vicia villosa. The sequence continues at coordinate 382,217 of NW_026705812.1, read as the reverse complement.
CACCGCCGAAGAAGACGACCGGAGAACATCTCCGACGTCTGAGTTTATTTGAATTATTTTCTCTCCGTTGCAAACGTGGCACACCGCTATTGGTTCTATGTTCTATATTTGTTTTCAGTTTTGTCCTTACTCATATGATTGAAACGCATGCTGGCGCGCTATGATTGGCTGGAATTCATTTTGTCTTCTAGTGACTTAACTATGCTATGACCAATGATACTATAGTTCTTTTATATCACGTTGGATTTAGTTTCACAAACCATATGGTATAAATATAATGCATGCTGAGCCATATAATAAAATGAAATAAAAGTGAAATACAAATGGTCTGTGAAGTGTTGGGCCATAGATCACTTGGGCTTCGCTCATTCCCGGAACTGCACCCCACTACTACAAGCATACCACCACGTTCTGGACTGGGCCCTGGGCGTTTTGTGCTTCCCACCCCCTCTGTTTTGGGCCCAGATTTCCTCTAACTAGTTTTAGTTCATATAGAAAACACTTTTTCCCCCCTGCTGTTAAGAAAACAAATAAAAATAGCTTTCCTTTTTATTCCTTTTGGCTTAAGTGAAATCACTAAAAAATGCAAATTGCTTGTGAATCATTTTCATGATTAGTTTAGATCTTATCTCTTTTACTTTTGTGAATATTTTCTTATATTGTGAAATACCAAAAATAACTCTTTCTCCATTCTTTTAGGAATTACACACTAATTAGGCTTAGAGATTAGGCTAGTCCCCCACTTTTCTCATTCTTTTTCTTTTACAACATAAAACATCTAACAAATATTCAAATAAAATCCCATTAAAAAATACAAAGAAAATACTTAAAAAACATTAATAAAAAAGTGAAAATCATTAAAAAGGGAATGGAAGCTTGAATCTCCCTTGCTTTAGGGAATCATTCGAGTGCTTGGATCTCCCTTGCTTTAGGGAACCATTCGGGCGTAAGTTCCCAAATTCTAAAAGACACAAACCAAAGAGTAACTTGAGTTTCCCTTGCCTTAGGGATTTCCTCGAAACACTCAAACTCTCTCTCTTCTCTCCTTTCTTAAGGGCATTGTTATCTCTGCTCTATTGCATCCTAGGCTGTCCCCTTATGCGAGAGCGCGAGCGTTAACTCCGCCCAACTAAAAAACACAAAAACAAACAGAAAATCGTGAGCCGAACTACGGCGCTCTGATTCCTGAAAAGGATACGTAGGCATCAAGTCGCGGGGCTTGAATGAGCACATTTGTAAATAATTCCTTCTTTTCCCCGTATTTCTTTTGCATGCATTCTCATTTAGGTTTAGACATAGATACACCCTTTAGATAGAAACAAACATAGGTGGATACCATCGAGTACGATGGGCGTGAGGGGTGCTAATACCTTCCCCTCGCGTAACCGACTCCCGTACCTAGATTCTCTGGTCGCAAGACCCTGTTCCTTCCTATGTAGGTTATCTGATATTCCTTTCCCTTATGGGATAAATATATTGGTGGCGACTCTGTTCATTTTTCCCGAGCGTGCGACAGGAGTGTCTTCACATACCAGACTCAAATCTCTAAACTGTTCAATCAAATCTATCTCTTTCACCATTAGCATAGACATATGCAAGGTCTTTCTACTCAATGCATCAACAACCACGTTTTCCTTACCAGGATGGTAATTCAAACTAAAATCTTAATCTTTAAGGAATTCTAGCCACCTTCTCTGTCTCATATTAAGCTCTTTCTGATCAAAGAGATACTTCAGACTCTTATGATCACTGAACACCTCAAACCTCGAACCATACAAGTAATGTCGCCACAACTTCAAAACGAAAACCACATATGCTAACTCTAAATCGTGAGTCGGATAATTCCTTTCATGCACTTTGAGCTGTCTCGACGCATAAGCTACCACTTGCTGATTTTGCATCAACACACCACCTAAACCCATCAGTGACGCATCACAATAAACCACAAACGATTATGTCAGATTCGATAGAATCAAGATAGGAGCACTTGTCAGCCCCTTCTTTAATTCTTGAAATCCTCCTTCGCATTTTGCATCCCAAATAAAAGCCTCGCCCTTCCTGGTCAATTTAGTTAACGACAATGCTAACTTTGAAAAGCCTTCTATAAACTTCCTGTAGTAACCTGCAAGACCAAGAAAACTACGAATCTCTGACATTGATTTCAGAGCTTCCCACTGAGATACTGCTTCTATCTTCGTAGGATCAACAACAATACCATTCTTAGAAATCACATGTCCAAGAAAACTAACTTCATTCAACCAAAATTTACACTTTGACAATTTGGCGAAAAGTTTCTTTTCTTTCAACAATTCTAACACAGTCTTGAGATGTTCCGCATGTTCCTCTTCATTCTTAGAGTATACCAAAATATCGTCTATAAATACTACCACAAACTTATCAAGATAAGGATGGAAAATTCTATTCATATACTCCATAAAAACACCAGGTGCATTTGTAACTCCAAATGGCATTACTGAATATTCGTAATGACCATACCTTGTTCTAAATGCCGTCTTCTGAATATCGTCCTCCTTCACTCAAATTTGGTGATATCCAGACCTCAGATCAATCTTACTAAATATGCAAGCTCTAACTAGTTGATCCATTAAATCATCAATCCTCGGCAATGGATAACGATTCTTGATAGTAACCTTGTTTAATTATCGGTAATCTACACACAGTCTCATAGAGCCCTCTTTCTTCTTTACCAACAATACCGGCGTACCCCACGGAGAAACACTTGGACGAATGAATTTCTTCTCAAGCAACTCTTCCAATTGTTTCTTCAGTTCGGCCAACTCTAATGGTGACATACGATATGGTGCCATCGACACTGGACTAGTTCCCAGAATCAATTCAATCGCAAATTCTACTTCTCTTTCCGGCGGTAATTCATTCACATCTTCTGGAAAAACTTCCGGAAATTCACATACTACTGGTAATTCAGTACGTACTACCCTCTCTTTCAGGTCCATCACCGCGAACAACATAAACACCGTCGCACCGTCCCCAATGGCTTCATTCACTTGTCTAGCTGTCATGTTCAAATCATCAGCACCGACAACCTCAGGAAATAATACCGTCTTCGAAAAACAGTTGATATGAACACGATTGAATTCAACCCAGTTCATTCCCAGGATTACATCAAGTTGTTTCAATGGAAGACACACTAAGTCCATTCCAAATTCTCTACCAAAATATCGACTGGACAATTCAAATAAGCAGACGAAGTCGTTACTGAACCCGATGCAGAAGTGTCAATAACCATACTTCCATTTATGTCAGATATTTCTAAATTCAGCCTCTTAGCGCAATCCAAAGAAATAAAAGAGTGAGTTGCTCCAGTATCTATAATTTCAACTAAAGGTGTGCCATGAATGAAACACGTACCTTTAATTAATCTATCCTCTGGAGTAGTCTCTGACCCAGACAAGCAAAAAACCTTTCCTCCCGCTTGGTTCTTCTTCGGTTTAGGACATTGTGGGCTAATGTGACCCTCTTCACCACAGTTGTAACAAGTTACAATCTTCTTCTTACAATCAGCAACAACATGACCCACTTCCTCACACTTGAAACACTTTTTCTGATTCAGCTTGCATTCATTCCTACGGTGCCCAATCTCGCCACAATTATAGCACCTGACAAAAGCACTGGAGTCTCCCCCACTAGGCTTCTTCCAACCACCAGTCTTTGGATTACCTCTACCATACGGTTTACCTCTTTCCATAGGCTTCTTACCCTTTCTGCCAACTAACTCGCGAGAGTGAGATGACTTCAGCTTAAGGTTATCCTCTTCGAAGATCCCGCTACAGTCCACCAAATCGACGAATTACCGAATCCTCTGATACCTGATACCTTGCTCGATCTCATCACGAAGACCATTCTCAAATTTGATACACTTTGAGAATTCACTAGCTTCATCATTGTTGTAGTGAATGTAGTACTTCGCCAACTCAACAAACATCGAAGCATATTCTGGTACCATCATATTACCTTGAGTCAACTCCAAAAATTCAATTTCTTTTCGCCCTCGTACGTCCTCAGGGAAGTACCTTCTCAAAAACTCTCTTTTGAACACAACCCAAGAAATATCCACACCATCAGCATTCAGTTCAGCTCTAGTCACCATCCACCAGTCATCAGCTTCTTCGGATAACATATGCGTACAGTACCTCACCTTCAGATTCTTGGCACAATTAATGACTCTGAAAATCCTCTCGATCTCTTTTAGCCACTTCTGAGCACCTTCAAGATCATGCGTACCCTTGAAGAACGGAGGATTATTCCTCTGAAAATTCCCCAATTGCTTGTCAGCACCAATCCCGGCTCCATTTGCATTTCCTCCTAGCACACCAACAATCATGCTCAGAGCCTCAGCGATAGCATCATCGTTTCTTCCACCTCTTCCAGCCATTGCTCTGCTTAAATCATAAACAATTTAATCAAAACAGAAGTATCGACAAGTTAACTCGTACTAGTCGCATACACAGGAAAGACTGACACTAAGACTCTGGTCACAACGACCGAATATGCTCTGATACCACTATTGTAACACCCTTCTAAACCCCGCGGAAATTAAATAAATTTATTCAGAGTACATGAAAACAAGGGTGCCACAATTCAATAATAAATTAAACATCGTTCAGTTGTGTCATGCATTCACTGAGGCAATCATCATAAAAATTAAAACACTTCATGTTAACACAGCGGAAATCAAATCACACGGATTAAGTTTAACATCTTTAAAACTTTATCCCTCAAACACCAAATAATAACCAAATTTATAAAATATAAATTCTAAACATCGCGTCCCCAGTGTTACGAATATCAGAGCATGACACCTGACGCTAAACTAAACACACGGACTCATGAGCTAATCCTCACCGAGTCGAACAACCGCTATCCTCAATCTGAAAATAACAACGTGTAAGGGTGAGTCTTATCATAATTAACAAATGTTATAAGGTTATAAAGCAATAACACATCATAGTGCATCATTCACCCAATCGTATTATAAACAAACATTCTGACAAGTTTCAGCATCATAAACAACCAACACGTCATCAATATTTATAACACTGGAAAAACATCCAATCATGTTATAAAAGTATGCATATGAATGAACTGACACTATGCATGTGGTACCAACATCATCAAATGGGAATAACCCATGACCGATCCAACATCATCAAAATACGGCCCTGCCAGCACAGATTCCACACAATGGGAATCATGCCCTTCACTGATCCAACACATCATCATGGATACAGCATCAACAAAATATGAATGAATGCAAACATACATGAACATACTTATACCATCGTCAAGTCTATGAGTAACATCATCAAAATACTCATTTCATCATCATCATCAAAGCATGTCTATATATATATATATGCATCATTCAATCACAATCACGTCATTAATCATCACATAGATTATTTCACAAGGTTCGTTTAGCTCGAAACGACACACGAAGCGGACCAACGGTTCAAAAGTTATGAGTTTTACAAAATACTTCATTTTTCAAAAACCATCAGTGGTAATCGATTACCCAAAGGCCAGTAACCGGTTACCCTGTTTTACGAAACTCATTTTTCTGTTTTTTGTATGGGTAGTCGGTTACCCCTCTTTCACTAACCGATAACCGACTCCCAGCCAACAATCTTTGCCATTTTACACAACGGTAATCAGTTACCCTACCCACAGTAACCGATTACTGCGTACCTGCAACCCCAAATATGCAGATTTACAGCATTCTAAGGACTCCAATTCCACTCAAATCATACCAGAACGATTTTAAGGAAATAGAACATACATAGAACACATAATACACATCATAATACACCTAATAAGCATCAATTGAAGTCATAACAACACTAACATCATAGATTTCAACAAAATGACCAATTATCATCCAATTGATCCAAATCCCTAAATCTATCATATGACTCAATCGATACGAATTATACACCTATTATGTACTATCAACCCCTAACCCGATAATAGATGTTAATCAGATAAGTCCCCCCTTACCTTAGCCAAGTTCTTGATTTGGTCCTCTTCCTCTTTGGTTCTCTTTCACGTTCTTCTGCTCTCCCTCTCACAGCTTCTCTTTTCACGTTCTAACTCCCTTTCTCTTATTTTCCTTATTTTATGAAAACATAAAATAAATTAGTAATGGGCTCCCTCACTTAGCACCCCCACCGTTTGGCCCAACGACTAACATTTTATAATTTTCCACATAACTCCAATAAAATGCTAATTTCGAATAATTAATTTAAAACTTAATTAAATTAATAAATAAGAATTTTCGTGATGTTACAACTCTCCCCCACTAAAAGAGTTTTCTTCCTCGAAAACATACCTCAAGTAAAGAGTTCCGGATAGGAATCTTTCATCTGGATTTCTATCTCCCAAGTGACATTCCCATCAGCCGGTCCTCCCCAAGCTACTCTGACCAAAGCTATCTATTTGCCACGTAACTACTTCAGTTTTTGACCTTCAATCCTCACAGGTAAAGCTTCAACGGTCAAATTATCTTTCACTTGTACATCATCTACTTGGATCACATGGGATGGATCCGCAATGTACTTCCTCAACTGAGATACATGAAATACATCGTGCAAATTTGCAAGCATCAGCGGCAAAGCAATACGATAGGATACTTCTCCTACTTTTTCAAAAATCTGAAACGGTCCAATAAAACGCGAAGTCAACTTCTTCGAATTCAAAGCTCGACCAATACCCGTCATAGGAGTAACCCTCATAAACACATGATCCCCTTCTTGAAACTCAAGTGTTTTCCTCCTCTTGTCATGGTAACTCTTCTGACGACTCTGAGAAGCTTTCATCTTCTCTTGAATCATCTTAATCTTCTCCGTAGTCTGTTGTAAAATTTCTGGTCCGATTACAACACTCTCACCAGATTCATACCAACATAATGGAGTTCGACATCTTCTACCATACAACGCCTCAAACGGGGCCATACCAATACTTGAATGAAAACTGTTGTTGTAGGTAAACTCAATCAAAGGCAGATAACTATCCTAAGCACCTCCTTTTTCTAGCACACAAGCACGCAACAAATCTTCCAACGACTGTATCGTCCTCTCAGTCTGTCCCTCCGTCTGCGGATGATAAGCATAACTCAACCTTAACTTAGTACCCAAAGCCTTCTGCAAACCTTCCCAAAACTTTGACGTAAATCTCGGATCTCTGTCAGACACGATACTCGAAGGAATACCATGCAGGCTAACGATCTTCTCAATATATAACTGAGCCAGCTTCTCCATCGAATAATCCATTCTTACTGGTATAAAATGTGCAGACTTCGTTAACCTGTCCATAACAACCCAGATAGCTTCACAATTCTTAATAGTTCTCGGCAAACCAGAAACAAAATCCATTGATATGCTATCCCACTTCCACCCAGGAATAAACATCGGTTGCATAAACCCATACGACTTCTGATGCTCACCTTTTGACTTCTGGCACGTCAAACAAGAGTATACAAATTCAGCAATTTCTTTCTTCATTCCAGGCCACCAAAACAACTTTTTCAAATCATGATACATCCTGGTAGCACCAGGATGAATACTTAATCCACTACGGTGTCCTTCTTCTAGGATACTCTTTCGGAGTTTAGCAACATCAGGAACACAAACTCTGTCACCAAACCTCAGTATACCATTCTCGTCAACTCTGAATTCACCGCCCTTGCCTTGATTAATCAAAGTCAACTTATCGGTCAATTCAACATCAGCTTTCTGACCCTCTCTGATCTCCCCAAGGATACCACTAGTCAGCTTTAGCATATCCAATTTAACACTAGTAGGAGTGTCTTCACATACCAGACTCAAATCTCTAAACTGTTCAATCAAATCTAACTCTTTCACCATTAGCATAGACATATGCAAGGTCTTTCTACTCAATGCATCAACAACCACGTTTGCCTTACCAGGATGGTAATTCAAACTAAAATCATAATCTTTAAGGAATTCTAGCCACCTTCTCTGTCTCATATTAAGCTCTTTCTGATCAAAGAGATACTTCAGACTCTTATGATCACTGAACACCTCAAACCTCGAACCATACAAGTAATGTCGCCACAACTTCAAAACGAAAACCACATATGCTAACTCTAAATCGTGAGTCGGATAATTCCTTTCATGCACTTTGAGTTGTCTCGACGCATAAGCTACCACTTGCTGATTTTGCATCAACACACCACCTAAACCCATCAGTGACGCATCACAATAAACCACAAACGATTTTGTCAGATTCGATAGAATCGAGATAGGAGCACTTGTCAGCCCCTTCTTTAATTCTTGAAATCATACCAGAACGATTTTAAGGAAATAGAACATACATACAACACATAATACACATCATAATACACCTAATAAGCATCAATTGAAGTCATAACAACACTAACATCATAGATTTCAACAAAATGACCAATTATCATCCAATTGATCCAAATCCCTAAATCTATCATATGACTCAATCGATACGAATTATACACCTATTATGTACTATCAACCCCTAACCCGATAATAGATGTTAACCATATAAGTCCCCCTTACCTTAGCCAAGTTCTTGATTTGGTCCTCTTCCTCTTTGGTTCTCTTTCACGTTCTTCTGCTCTCCCTCTCACAGCTTCTCTTTTCACGTTCTAACTCCCTTTCTCTTATTTTCCTTATTTTATGAAAACATAAAATAAATTAGTAATGGGCTCCCTCACTTAGCACCCTCACATTACTAACTCCACCGTTTGGCCCAACGACTAACATTTTATAATTTTCCACATAATTCCAATAAAATGCTAATTTGGAATAATTAATTTAAAACTTAATTAAATTAATAAATAAGAATTTTCGGGATGTTACAAATCATACAATTTTAAGCGATGTATCTAACAACTAAATGCAAGCATACAATTGAAGGATAAAGAAGGTGTGTGTGTGTGTGTGTGTGTGTGTGTGTGTGTGTGTGTGTGAGAGAGAGAGAGAGAGAGAGAGAGAGAGAGAGAGAGAGAGAGAGAGAACCAGGACTTATACTTGTTTGGTGCAATCATCCTCAAAGGAACTTACGTCTAGTCTTCGAAGGTGAACCACCAAAAATTTGTTTCTTCCATTTCGTATTAGATTTTGGTTCGTGTTACAACAATTCAGATAAGAAAAAGATAAACTATAACAATCAAATCTATTTTTTCCTTTCTTCTTGATAGAACTTGTTTGCAACTACCTACCACCACTAAAACTTTTATCTTTACCAAGATCTTGATCTTCAACCTTTGATGGTCTTCTTCAATCTTGATAAATTCGCCGATCTTCATTTAATCTAAAAATTTTAAGCCTTGAATCCTCCTCTTCAATAAGTTGAAAAATCCATAAAAAAACTTCACAATAATGGAGAAGATCTCTCTCTCTCTCTTTTTCCTCTAGGGACTTCAACCTTAAATTCCCTATGATCAAATTTCAGCTTGAAAGCTACACAGTTTAATGAACAATTAGTACTCGAATGTTTCCTCATAGACAATTATCATACACAATCAAGATTTGATGAATCTCCATGAACAAAATGAAGTTTGAGATTTGAGAGAGATGAAGTTGTGTTTTCTAAGATTTTTCACAAAAAAATATTTGACCACACTCTTGTTCTTGGAGAGGGAAAGACTATTTATATGTGCATGAGATAAAGCACTAAAATGAGTGAAAATTGTCTTGAATAATCATGCTATCAATTCAAATGGTGGAAGTTAGTTAGAAAACTAATAAGGATTAAAGCTAATTTGAATAGGAACATACCACACATTTAAACCAATTCAAGACAGTCATTGAGATAAGATCAAAGGTATTTTTGAATCAATTACAACAAACAGAAGCAATCATGATTTTGAGAAAACTGTAATGAATAGATCAAGATATTTGTTGATCAATCCACTTGAATAGGATCATGTAGTTTTTGAATTGATTTTCACAAATAGAATTTAAAAAGCCGTTTTTGAAAATTGTCATGGATGGATTCACCAACACCTTTGAATAAATTCAATTATGCAATTTTCTTCAATGTATTCATAATAACCTCTAAATAGGATCATTAAGAGTTAACTTTAGTCAACATTTTATTTTAGAGTCACACATCGAATAATATATGGTTTGAACATGTCCTTATAAGTGGGGGTAATCTTCACTCTACAAGTCGGTTTTGTAAGAATGAGTAAGGCTTAACCACATTTCTTAACCCATGTAAATCAAATTTATTTCATGTGTGTGAGACGAGACAATCAATAAGAAAACTAAAAGATACGATAAAATAAAGTGACGAAAGCATCAAAACAAGATAAATTGGTAATGCGCATATGCAATTTCAAAAATGATAAAGAAAAATAATGTTGATGTCAAGTTAGTGAGTTATATATCAATGTTGACAAATGAGTTGAAGTGAAAAATTTGAAAATGATCGCAACAAAAGTGATATATGGATTAAGTGGTACAGAGGAAAACAATATCATTGATATAGAGAGACTACATGACAGTTTGTGGATGCAACAAGAATAATTTATAAATTTTATTTTCCATCTGTATTCGTAGATACAATCGGTCGGTTTAGGTTGACATCGGACCTAAAACTTAAATCCGACTCAAACTGCAGTTTCATTTTAAAGGTCCAATTCTGACCGATAAAATTTTGATTTTTGGAAGATTCAGTTAGATCGATTTATCAATAAATCTGCTAGATTTAGACGGTTTAATATTTATTGATCTAAATCTATAAAAATTCAGTAACATTTATTTTTTAATTTTAAATAAATTATCAAAATTTTAGAATAACGATTACATTTTTGTTATTGAAAAAAATTACTATTACGTGATAATATTTTCAATATCATTTGACATTAATTTGATCATTGTCATACTTTAAACCATAAAGTAAATAACAATCAAAATTTTATATTGCATTTTTTTTATTCTTGTGAATAAACAATGTCATTATTAGATCATAAAAATTTAATATCATAACAACATTATTGAACTCTATTTTTTAAATGGATCAATATATAATAATAAAAATAAAAAATTAAATATTAGTTGAGTTCGATTGGATTCGATTTTGGACAGATCCAAAATAATCACCCGAATCCGACTAAATCAATCTTTACTATCCAAATTAAACAACTGAATTAATCCGACATCCATCCAATCTAAATCGTTTGCACAAAAATTACAATAGATCAGTCAGTTTGAATCGGTCAATTGAAATTTATCCATTATGAATGGATGTATTTTGATATGGGCAGTACTATTTTTTCACATGATAATCGTTTCTTTATTCTTCCAAAAATCTCCCATCATAATTTTTGTTGATTGATTGCTCCCATGTCGGCATGTGGACACACTCAGCTTGGACAATATACCCCTCTATAAATATCCATTATTTTTCCTTAAAACAAATCTATCCATCCATTTTTTCATCATATAAAAACAACATACATTTATTTTGCTTAAAAAACCATCAACAATAATTTACTTTAAAAAGAAAATAAATCTCATCCATCCCAATACCAAAAAAATAAAATAAATTTAATTATTCTTTCTTGTCCACAGCTACACCTACAAGTTGCTGCAAAGTAACACCAACAAAAAGGTATCTTGCAAAAGAAACCACCACCACTTCCACCACCGCCATATCATGAGCATCTCCACCACCGTTTTCTCTGAACCACTATTCAACTTCAAACTCTCTCACTATCACAGAGTTTCATCCACTCACCGTTTAAAGACAAATCCACACTCTCTCTCTTCCTCTTCATTATTCTCCTCCAATTATAAACACAATTCCTGTTCATCAACATTCAAGCCACCCCACAAGTTTGTTTCTCCAAAGTTTCAAACTTTTGCAACAAATACTGATACCCTTGAATCAATTCAGTCTTCTGATGTCATTTTCAATCAGACTCATCCCATCAACAGAATTGAACTGGTATTATTTCATCACCCTTTTGTCTTAATTATGTTACTTTTCGTTTGTTTTTGTGAGAATGTTAAAGTTTTGAATAATTTAATGCTTGTACTTTTAAGTTCTATAGAAGAAAGTCACATGTACATGGAAAAAGGCAAAGAGCTTTTTTGATTATTATCATTATTATTATTTTTTAATTTTTTTTCTTTTTGATACTTGAAATGGAATCTGCAGGTGGAGGGGAAGGTCTTTGTAAGATTAGATCAGGCGGAGGATTTAGAGAATTCAGAGCTTATTGTTGGTTGCAATCTACCAGGAAAGTGGATTCTTCATTGGGGAGTTTCTCGTGTGGATGATGCTGGAAGGTACATCATGTTAAATAAGGTGTTTGAATTCATGGTTATCAATTCGGAAGGACTATTTTCTAAATTGTGAATCAAATTTTATTATGAATAGTAAGTTATATTACTAATAGTCCGGTTAAGTCACCTCAGTTGGTAGGTCTGCAGGGTAATGATTCATTAGAACTCATTATAGTGAATCAGGTAGATTCATCTTAAGCAATTTAGATTGAATTTGATTTTTGTTTAATTTTCTGATATCTTATGAATGCACTGTATTTGGCATCATATCAAGAGTTAAATCATAATGATACAATGAAGATGCTTACGATGTAAGCTTGAATGTGCAGTGAATGGGATCAACCTCCCCGTGATATGATACCTCCTGGATCTGTTCCTATAAAGGTAGACAATGGTTTCGTGACTTCTCTTGATCTCACATTTGACAGATTTTGATTATTATTTTTGTGTATAATGTTTGAGTATGAAGTGAAAATTTCAGGACTATGCAATAGAGACACCGTTGAAGAAATCATCTGAAGAAGATACTTTTCATGAAGTCAGAATCGGTCTTAAAGCTAGCAATGATATCTCAGCGATTAATTTTGTTCTCAAGGTTTATGTGGTTGACCTAAGAACCTTTTAACAAAAAAATTCGTTACTTTTTCCCTCCATTCCAACTTGGGCGCGCTTGTCGATGCAGGACGAGGAAACGGGTGCTTGGTATCAGCACAAAGGAAGAGACTTCAAGGTTCCTCTGGTCAACGATATTAAGGACGATGCTAATATAATTGGACCTAAATCAGGCTTTGGTTTGGGGCAAGGTAATTTTGAAATCACTATGCACTACTTTTGCTTCTTCTGTAAATTCTATTTTTTCTCGCTTAATTTTGAAAAATAACAAAATGGTTGATCTTATTTGTCCGAAGAATGAAAGTTGCTTGGACCCTGACATTAAGTTAAATTTTAATCTTTATGTTGATAAAAGCTTGGAATAGTGAACCATTTGTCTTCTCAATTTTGACACGATCATTCATCGAGCTTATATGTTAGGAACACTCTTTTTTCTTTTCATCGATTTTTTTCATACCCTTTCTGTTGTGTCCTCGCGACATTTTCTTTATGAGCTCGAACTGACTTACATTTCACGTTTTTTCCTCACTCATAGGGGACATAGGGCAGCAGATATCTAACGCTCTCCTAAAGTCGGAAGCAACCGATGATAAAATTCAAGATAACAACAGTGTATCCGAAAGTCCCAAACCGGAAAGCAGTCAAGTAGAAGGTTTCTCTGTAGAACTATCTTTAACCAAAGAAGTTACTGTCAATAACTCTATCAGTGTCTCGATTAAGAAATCCTCCGAAACAGCTAAAAATATTTTAGATTTAGAAACGGATATACCGGGAGATGTTTTTCTTCATTGGGGAGCTTGTAGAGATGATTTAAGAAAGTGGGAAGCTCCACCTGCTCCTCATCCATCGGAAACCGTAGCATTTAAAGAGACAGCTTTGAGAACAAAATTAAAGGTAGGCTTGTGATAAATTGCGTCTTTTTTGTTTTCTTCGTGTTCTATGACATATTTGCTTGTCCATTCTCTTATGTAGTCAAGTGGCAGTGGCGAGGGAAGTTCAGTACAAATCTCTCTGGGAGAAGAATTTTCGGGATTTCTTTTTGTTCTGAAGATAAATGGAAATACTTGGTTAAATAACAAGGGGAATGATTTTTACGTCCCTCTCTCAACTTCCGGTAGCTTAACTATTGGCAACATAGAGGATCAATTGGTAGTCGTGAAGAATGAAGAGACAAGTGAAGAGGAATCTAATGCTGAATTTACTAATGAAATAATCAATGAAATAAGGAGTTTGGTTACAGGCATTTCATCTGTTAAGAGACGGAAAACGAAATCCAAAGAAGCACAAGAAACCATTCTTCAAGAAATCGAAAGACTGGCTGCTGAAGCCTACAGTATCTTCAGAACTTCTGTTCCAACTTTTTCGCCGGAAACTATTGTGGAATCCGAGGTTGCTTTGGAAGTTGAGTCACCGGAGTCGCCTCCAAAAGTAACATCAGGAACAGGCACAGGGTATGAAATAGTGTGCCAAGGGTTTAATTGGGAATCTCATAAATCTGGAAGATGGTACAAGGAGCTTAAAGAGAAAGCTACAGAACTATCGTCTCTCGGTTTCACTGTGATTTGGTTACCGCCACCTACAGACTCCGTTTCACCCGAAGGATACATGCCAAGGGATTTATATAACTTAGATTCTAGGTACTTTATTAAAGTCCCTTAAAGATCGAACTATTTCATAGCTTAAATAGGAATTTTTTATATTAACGGTTATTTTTGGTTTTTTGTATATATTAGATATGGTACCATTGATGAACTGAAGGATGTGGTGAAAACATTTCATAAAGTTGGAATCAAAGTGCTAGGAGATGCTGTTTTGAATCACCGATGTGCTCAGAAACAGAATCAAAATGGTGTTTGGAACATATTTGGAGGTCGTCTCAACTGGGACGATCGTGCTGTTGTAGCTGACGATCCACATTTTCAGGTCTGTCTGTTGTTTTTCTGGGTAAATCTGATATGTATTGGCAATTGAATATTCTTTTTTCCCTACAGGGGAGGGGCAACAAGAGTAGTGGAGATAATTTTCATGCAGCACCAAACATTGACCATTCACAGGACTTTGTGAGAAACGATATTAAAGAATGGTTATGCTGGTTAAGGTTTATATTCCAAATCCTCATTTTCATTACCTCAAAATGTTTAGTCATGGTTTCATCGGTAACGCCGGAGAATTGATATGGTATCTGGTATCTGTTTGGGACACTTCTCGAACACTTTTCCAAATCCTCTCTCTTTCTCTTCTTCTAATTGTGTCATTTTCAGGGAAGAAATTGGTTATGATGGGTGGAGGCTTGACTTTGTAAGAGGGTTTTGGGGTGGTTATGTAAAGGACTACATGGATGCAACCAAACCTTACTTTTCCGTGGGAGAGTACTGGGATTCCCTCAGTTATACATATGGTGAAATGGATCATAATCAAGATGCACACAGGCAGAGGATCGTTGACTGGATTAGTGCTGCCGGTGGTAGTGCTGGTGCTTTTGACGTTACAACCAAAGGGATTCTTCACTCTGTAAGCGCTTAACTTTGATGGTCTTAATATTTTCCTTCAAATTTACAAAGCCACAAATCTGTTTATTTTGGTACCTGACATTTCATTTGAATTCGGCTCCTTTGTAGGCATTGGATAGATGTGAATATTGGCGTTTGTCAGATCAGCAAGGAAAACCACCCGGCGTTCTTGGATGGTGGCCGTCTCGCGCTGTTACTTTTATAGAAAACCATGATACTGGTTCTACACAGGTTTGGAGCTAAGACCATTTAACTACCGTTTTAATGTGCTAACTATCATAAATTTTCTTTCGTATTTTCTCTTGAAGGGTCACTGGAGATTTCCCCATGAAAAAGAAATGCAAGGATACGCTTACACTCTTACTCACCCGGGAACTCCGTCAGTGTTCTTTGACCATATTTTCTCTCACTATAAAACCGAAATAGAGGCACTTCTCTCTATAAGGAAACGAAACGGGATCAACTGCAGAAGCACAGTAAGTATCAGATTTTTAAACATTATTATCGATATTATTCACACACTCACTTTTCTTTCTTCATGTTCAAGGTAAAAATTCACAAGGCAGAAAGAGATGTTTATGCTGCTATCATAGACGAAAAAGTCGCTATGAAGATCGGTCCTGGTCATTTTGAACCGCCTAGTGATTCTCAAAAATGGAAATCAGCTTGGGAAGGAAGAGACTATGCAATCTGGGAGGAGGCATCATAATATATTTATTTCAAATCTTACTAGTATATATTATATTCATTTGGAAAATCTTGTGTATTTCTTCACTGCATTACACAATAATTGGCTATTGCACATTTGGATGATGGTGTCAAGAATGGGAAACTACAATTTAAGTGAGTTTTCTGGACAGAAGCATCATTATAGTACAGAGGGTTTGTTACAGCTGAAGTATGGCTCAAATGAAACTAGAAAGCCTTCAAATGAAGGATTGAATTGAAATAATTGAAATGTAATATACTTATTATGTTCATAATTTATGATTGTATTTGGATTCTTGTGACAAAAAATGTATTGATGAGAAATATCGTTTATAATGTAATAGTTAGTATTATAAGTAGATTTTTTTGTTTGTTTGAAAGATTGTTTTGAACATAAAATTAAACAAAATAAAATAAGAGAATATGAGGAATAGAGAGTGGTTGTGTTAGGTTGTAAATATTACGATTATATGTATATATCAATGACTATTTATACACATTTTAGTTATCAATACTGTTGTGAAAAACGATACCAATAACAAAGTATAATAGGGAATTATAGGGGAGAAGAAGAACACAATAATTGGTTATAACCGTTATTCTTTTACTTTCTCTTAAAACAAGATTACAAGTTTACAAGAATAACAAATAACCTCTCTCACCCTAAATTAGGATTTGCAGCTTAGCAATGATGAGAGACTAGTATGCTATTTATAATAAAACCTAACATACTAACTAATGGGCTTTTTCCACAAGGCCCATTACACAAGTCAACTTAATAAACAAGCTAACTTAACAAATTAGGGTTTAAACACTAAAACCTAATTTAACATGCTAACAACCCTAAAATCTTCGACACAAGCATGTGAACAACCTTCGACTTCATGCTTAACCCTGTCGAACCAAGAAGCTACCCTTCGGCCATACTAGAGTTCGATCCAAAATCTCACAAATCTCCACCTTGGATCTAACTCTACAACATCAAGGGAACAAACTAGCTTTCTTCATGCAGCTTTATCAACTGCATACAGTGGAAAAACTTGCAACTCGACAATGTCTTGGTGATCATATCAGCAGCATTGTCTTCAGTCGAATCCTTCAGCACTTGGACTTCTCCACGCTCGATTACTCCTCTAACGAAATGCAGCCTCACATCAATGTGCTTAGTTCGCTCATGATAGGCTGAATTCTTCGACAGGTGTATTGCACTTTGACTATCACATTTAACAGTGATACCTCGACCTTGAAGTTTCAGCTCCTTCGCAAAACCTTCAAGCCACAATGCTTCTTTCACAGCTTCAGTTAATGCAATGTACTCCGCTTCAGTGGTTGATAGAGCAACAACCTTCTGAAGTGTTGCTTTCCAACTAATTGCTGTGCCAAACATAGTGAAAACATATCCAGAAATAGATTTCCTGGAATCCATACAACCTGCATAATCAGAGTCGACATATCCTTCGATTACTGCTTTACCATCTTCACCCAAGGCTCCACCATAAATTAGGACTCTATTCAGAGACCCATTTATGTACCTTAAAATCCACTTCAATGCTTGCCAGTGAGCCTTTCCAGGATTCGCCATGTACCTGCTTACAAGACTTACTGCGTATGCTATGTCGGGTCTAGTACAAACCATAGCATACATCAAAGAACCAACTATATTAGCATATGGGATGCTATTCATATAGGCTCTTTCCACATCGGTACTGGGACACTGATCAATACTCAACTTGAATTGAGGGTTTGTTGGAGTCACAACTGGCTTCGAATTCGACATACCAAACTTTTCAAGAATCTTCCGTAGATATGCCTCTTGAGATAGGCATAACTTCGACTTCTTTCTATCTCTTCGAATGTCAATTCCAAGAATCCTGGAAGCAGCTCCCAGATCCTTCATATCGAACTCCTTATTGAGTTCAGCCTTCACCCTCATCACATCTTCGACACTGTTGCTTGCTATGAGAATATCATCCACATAAAGCAACAAAATAACAAATGAATTACCAGGTCGAAATCTGAAGTAAACGCAGTGGTCGAACTGACTTCTAATGAAACTTATGCGTGCCATGAACTTGTCGAATCTCCTATTCCACTGTCGAGGAGATTGTTTCAGCCCATACAAAGATCTCTTTAACTTGCACACATAATCTTCCTTCCCCTTTTCGACATACCCTTCAGGTTGCCTCATCAGGATCGTTTCATCTAGATCACCATACAAGAACGCAGTCTTCACATCCATCTGTTCCAGTTCAAGATCGAACTGTGCCACCATGGCAAGCAACATTCGAATGGACCTATGCTTCACAACAGGAGAAAACACATCATTGAAGTCGACACCTTCTTTCTGAGTGAAACCCCTTGCAACTAACCTTGCCTTGTATCTTTTCGACGTCACTCCTTCAATTCCTTCCTTAACTTTGAAAATCCATTTACAGCTGACTAACCTTGCCCCAGCAGGTTTCTTGATCAGTTCCCAGGTATGATTATCATGAAGAGATTTCATCTCATCATCCATGGCCTTCAGCCATTCAGTCTTATTTCGACTCCTCATAACTTCCTTATAGTCTCTAGGTTCTTCGTCTAGAACCTCACTTGCAGAGATTAAGGCATAAGCTATAAGATCTGCATATCCAAGTCTCTGAGGTGGCTTGATGACTCTTCTCGACCTATCTCTCGACAATAGGTAGTCATCGTCAGTTTCCTCAGCTTCAGCATCTTCTGCTTCTTCTTCGACTTCATCTGGGATATGCAATTCAGCATCAACATGCTGCACCTCAACAGGAATCTCTACCTGTTCCAGCTCTTCGTCAGATGTTTCTGTACTTCGACCAACATCATCAGTTTTCTTAAAAGCCATTTCAGCTTCATTGAAAACAACATCTCGACTGGTGATACACCTCCTGTGACCTGGCTCTAGGCACCATAGCCTATAAGCTTTGACTCCTTCTGGGTATCCCATGAACATGCATTTCAGAGCTCTAGGTTCGACCTTGTCTTGCCTAATGTGAGCATAGGCTATGCAGCCAAATACTCTCAGTTTGTCGAGATCTGGTGGATGTCCCGACCAAACTTCTCAGGTGTCTTCATATCTAACGCTGTCGAAGGACATCTGTTTATCAGATATGTTGCTGTCGCAACAGCCTCAGCCCAGAACACCTTCTTTAACCCCGCACTAGTCAACATACATCTAACTCTCTCCAAAATAGTTCGATTAAACCTTTCAGCCAAACCATTTTGTTGTGGAGTACCTGCAGTAGTTCTATGCCTTGCAATACCAGAGGTAGCACAAAAACTGTCGAATGCCTCATTGCAAAATTCAAGGCCATTGTCGGTTCTCAACCTCTTGACCTTTCTGCCAGTCTGATTTTCAACCAGAGTCTTCCAACTTTTGAAATTCTCAAACGTTTCATCCTTAGTCTTCTGGATGAATACCCATAATTTTCTGGAATAATCATCTACTATGGATAGGAAATACCTTGCCCCAGAATGTGATGCACACCTTGCAGGCCCCCAAAGATCAGCATGGATGTAATCAAGGGATCCATGTGTTCTTGATTTGCCTTTGTTGAACTTCACTCTGCAAGATTTTCCAAGTACACAGGGTTCACAAAACTTCAGCTTTTCGACTTTGTCTCCACCAAGCAGATTTTGTTTCCCTAATTCGACCAGACCCCTTTCACTGACATGGCCCAATCTCATGTGCCAGATTTCAGTTTTCGACAAAGGTTTCGTGGATGCAACATTTGTCGAACCACTTACAACTTCAGCCTCAAGGGTATACAAGCCTTGTTTCTTCACGCCTCTCAAGACTTCCTTCGAACCCTTCATGACTCTTAGGATACTTTTCTCTCCTTGGAAAACATATCCTTTCTTGTCGAATTCACCAAGAGAAAGCAGATTTCTCTTCAAATCAGGAACATACCTGACTTCAGTCAACAACCTTATTGACTCATCATGGAGCTTGAATCTAACAGATCCAATACCTGCAATCTTGCAAGCCTTGTTGTTTCCCAGCAATACTGATCCACCATCTTGATCACATAATTCCTCGAACAAGTCTTTGTTTGGAGTCATGTGCCAAGTGCAACCTGAATCCATAATCCACTCTCTCTTAGAGTCACTGCTTGAAACCACAAGAACATCAGATGATTCGAAATCATCTTGAACAATGGCAGCGTTGCCATTATCCTTACCTCCATGATATTTCAGGCGTTCAGGGCACACCTTTCTTGTGTGACCCTCCTTTTTACAATGGTAGCATCGAATGCCAGATGCTTCGCCACTGTAAGACTTCGACTGGCTTTTGCCTTTCTTCTTGTCGAACTTACCATCCTTTCGTAAGAGTTTTCCTTTAACGGCCAAACCTTCGCCAACAGTCGAAGGTTTATGCTCCTTTCGTTCATTCAAGTCCTTAGAGTACAAGGCTGATTGAACTTCTTCAAACGTCAGGGACTCCCTTCCATACAAGAGAGTTTCTTTGAAGTGAGCATGTGATCTAGGCAAAGAACACAATAGTAACAGCGCTTGATCTTCATCATCGATCTTCACATCAATATTTTCAAGATCAAGAATCAGCTTGTTGAACATATCCAACTGCTCAGCCAATACTTTGTCTTCAATCATCTTGAATGAATACAAAGCTTGCTTCAGGTAGAGTCGATTTACCAGTGATTTGGTCATATACAAACTTTCAAGTTTCACCCATAACCCTGATGCCGTCGTCTCCTTTGATACCTGTCGGAGAACCTTATCACCAAGGCTCAACAAAATTGCGCTGTGTGCTTTCTCGATCATAGTTGTCTTCTCCGCTGCCGTTAATGCAGCATTCATGGCTGCCTCTCCCTTCAACGCTTCCAAACAACCCTGCTGAACCAGTAGGGCTTTCATCTTCAAGCGCCACAGACCGAAATCATTCACTCTGGTGAATTTTTCAATCTCATACTTTGTTGACGGCATCTTCTCCACGCTCACCGCACCAATTTGTTGTGAAAAACGATACCAATAACAAAGTATAATAGGGAATTATAGGGGAGAAGAAGAACACAATAATTGGTTATAACCGTTATTCTTTTACTTTCTCTTAAAACAAGATTACAAGTTTACAAGAATAACAAATAACCTCTCTCACCCTAAATTAGGATTTGCAGCTTAGCAATGATGAGAGACTAGTATGCTATTTATAATAAAACCTAACATACTAACTAATGGGCTTTTTCCACAAGGCCCATTACACAAGTCAACTTAATAAACAAGCTAACTTAACAAATTAGGGTTTAAACACTAAAACCTAATTTAACATGCTAACAACCCTAAAATCTTCGACACAAGCATGTGAACAACCTTCGACTTCATGCTTAACCCTGTCGAACCAAGAAGCTACCCTTCGGCCATACTAGAGTTCGATCCAAAATCTCACAAATACATATTATCACTTATTGTTCAATTTATTTAACAATCTCTCAGTTTAATAAGCAATATATGATATCATTAAGTTTCAACATTACATGTGAATATTATATTTAGATTTATCTCTAGACTCTAACTTATGATTGATGATTAATATGTATAAATCTAAAAGTCCATCTCTGCATTACCATAAATTATTGATGACAAAATTTACTAGCAAATGTATTAGTGTTGTTATCGAAGTAATAAATATAAATTCGTTTTCACAAGGACTATGAACTTAAAACAAGGAACGTTGTGCGATGTAAATTAAAAGTAAACGAGGGTATTTTTCAATTTTTTTATCGAAAACGGAAGAAAAGAGTTTTATAACGATGCTAAGAAAAGCGGTAAGGTTTTATTGTCAAAATCTCCTATTTCTACTTGATTGATGAAACACGCATTAACAGACATGCAGTGAATACAAAGTTACACGACGGATTAACACTACCACTACATCCAATTACTTGACGTGTAGCTCACTATCCTAAATGTCAATTTCCCGATCCCTCATGCCAATTGTAATGCCAAACTAGGCAACAAAGCTCGTTAATTCCTGAATCACAATTCCTTATCATACTATCCCCAGTCAATTAGAGAATTCAATAGTTAAAGTATGTTAGATAAGTAGCCCTAGGGTCAGTAGTCACTATTATTAAAAAAATGCGTCAGTGAAAAGCTCCAATGCGGGCTCGCTGTCTTATAACGCAGGCGTGTTGCACAATAATCACTTCAACGTGGGGCACCATGATTCAGCGTGGGTGCGTTAGAGGTAGTGTGGGTGCGTTAAAGGTAGCATGAACACGTTATAGGCACATAAATTCCTGAAGATTCATCATATTTTTGCTCCTTTTTTCACCAATTTTCTCATTAAGTAATTCTCTTCACCCAAAATTGTTTTTCCAGTTTTTCTACTTAACTGCTTCTAATTTACTCATTTCTTGTTAGAATTCGATGATTTTTCTTGCTAAATAACGTGCAATGACAATATGTCATTAATGATCAAGTAGTTTTAGGCATAAAAAAGTTATCCTTGGTCAAAACTAAGATTGCCTTTTGATATTAGATAGATACACATACATGATATATGTATAACATGCATTAGATAAAAGAGAATATCAAATATGTTTGATTGACTAAATTAAGCACAATACCATGATCAATACAATTATATAGTGCATAATATTAATTTACAAATATAACTTGAACAAGAGAGAATTTAGCTACTCATGACAATTGTAGCAAGATAAAAGATGTATAAATAAAACTAAATCCAGACAATATCTTAGTCTTAAACTTCTCACCTCTAACATGCTTTCAATGTTACAAACACTCTATTTATCTCTTACTAAGAGTTTAACTAAAATATTAAAACCATTTGCTAGGAGAAATGTGGCTCACCAGTTTTCTTTTAGCTTTTTGAATTTTCTTCCCGCCTCAACAATCTATGAGTAGCCTCAGAGCTGACAAAATTTTGATAGGCGAGCTGTGATTCACCCAACTATTTTTCCCTATTTTGGAACCCCAAATTTTGTGTTATGATTTTGCTGGTTGAGGAATCATTTTTCCAACACATTTGGCTTAGTTATGGCCTTCAAGATTTGGGTTCTTGTCTTTATTTGGATTGTCATTTGATCTTTTCTACAGTGCCTTAAAATCCTTAAACTCGTGATATTCAAAGGTAATAAAATATGATTAATGCATTATTTGAGGATAATATTCATATTAGATATAAATTTAGGGGTTTTCGATGTTGCTTTGTGTGAAAATAAATAAATAAGTGCGTGAAAATAATAGTGGTCAAAAGTTAAAAATACACACTCATCAACTCTCCATAGTTAAACCTTAGGAGAGAATGAGTAAGAGAAGGGAATTCCATAGTCAAAGCTTCAAGTTTATTTGAATTCGAGGTAAGGGGAGTGAGAATCATTCATGTATGAGTGTTTAAGCATATCGGTAGCGAGAGTTCCTTGCCCTCCTTCCT
This sequence comes from Vicia villosa, assembly GCF_029867415.1. NCBI lineage: Eukaryota > Viridiplantae > Streptophyta > Magnoliopsida > Fabales > Fabaceae > Vicia > Vicia villosa. Next base: position 358,629 of record NW_026705812.1, on the reverse strand, counting down.
TCTACCCTTTTCTTTTCTTACTTGATGATGTTTGAGGCCGAAGAAAGTTTTTGCAAAACCTTTCTAAGGTGGTTAATATGATATGATTTCCTTTTGTACCTTATTGATTGTATATTTTGAATTGATAGTATATGTTGATTCCGGGTTATAAGATGAAGGTTGGATTGATATATTGTGTTGACGCCTTATGTTAAGGCGAGGGTATAAAAGTTATGAGATAATAAAATATGTTGATGCCTTATAAAAATCTGAGAGTATAAGTTATGGATTAATAAAATATGATGATGCCTTATGATGAGACGAGAGTATAAGTTATGAATTAATAAAATATGATGATGCCTTAAGATAGAGCTGAGAGTTAAATGTTAAAATTGTGATGTTTGATTTTAATAAATGTTGAATCTATGACGTTTGAGTCATATTGTTCAGGGTTATGTTTATCTGTGTGTTATGGGAGTTAATACTCAAACATGAGTGTTTCAGATATGTTCAATAGGGCGAAAATGAAAAAAACTGCATATAAACATAGAAAGGGATTGACCGTCTTGTTTCATGCGTAACTTGAGTTTCGAAAGTACGTTTGAGGTGCCGTCAATTGCGTTAGAAAGGTAAGTGGAGAGTTGGATACATGGGAGGGGGAGAGTTGGATAAGAGATCACAAGTGGAGGAGACCTTTTCTTTTTGATTATGAGTTGTATGAGGTTTTACCAATTCTATTAAGAGTGATGAATGGAGGTGTCATGACTCAAGCGATGGGATTTATTATGTGTCTTCCTCCTTCTCCTGTCTTTAGGCCTGAGTGTTTCCCCCAAGTCGTCAGGTCTCTCCCGTAGAGTTAGTTCTTCCGGCCATTTGGTGTAGTTGGGCCCCCTCTAAAATTATAGTTTTCTCTTGGCAACTTTTTCACAATCGTATCTCACCAGAGAAAACTTACTTAAGAGGGGAGTCCCATTGACCTTTGGTACTTTTTCCCTCTCCTTTTGCTCGTTGCATATTGAGTTATCCTCCCATCTTGTTGTGATCTATGAGGTTGCATCCTCTGTTTGGTATAGGATTTTCAAGTGGTTGAGGTGGTGTGTAGTTATGCCTAGAGATACTTTGACCCTTTTTTAGATGTTTATCCCTTTGTATAGGGGATCTATGACTAGAGGGGGCTAAGGATGATTTGGCATGTCGTTGTTTAGTTGATTTGGAAAACTCGGAATTACATAGTTTTGTAAAGATCCAAAACTAGGGGATCTATGACTAGAGGGGGCTAAGGATGATTTGTTGCTCTTTTTAGGTGTCCCTAGATTGGAGAACTCTATATTTGCATGATGCTAGTTATTTTTATGTGTTTTTGTGTTTGTTTTTCTTTCTTGATGGTTGGGATTGTTGTAATCAGAAGTTGTATTTTATTTTCCTTTGGGTTTTGATCACAGAATTAACTCTACTTGTGCCTTTCTTTAAAATTCTTTGTACAATAGTTGTAGTACCTATATTTTTTTAATTTATTTATATCATATTTACCTTCTAAAAAACTAGAGATCCATTATTTTATTCCTTTTCAAATTCATGGTGCTCTTCATCAATATACCAACCATTTTTTGTTATAGTATGAAATAGCAGTAAAATTTAATTTTTATCTTGTTCAGAGACAAATTTGAACCTTATATTTGTTGATGAATAATTGCTTAATATAAGATATCAACAATAACAAACTATGTGCAGTCGGTTTGAATGAGGAACATGAATATGTGCATTGTGACTTCCTCCTCAGGAGAAAGATGGAAGAAGGTGGAGCACAAGAAAGATAAGAGCAATAACCAGTTGAGATGGGACTGTGAAGGGACAAAAGCAAAGATAGAAAAGATGTTAGGGGAGGGTCTTCCACCTTCTTCTTCACTGAGTTTGACAATAAGTGGAGTGCTAGAGATATATACATGGAGTTCAAGGGGTTGGGAGCTATAGATGAAGTAGTTATTCCTCCAAAAAGGATAAAAGAGGAAGAAGGTATTGTTTTGTCTGCTTTTTTAATGTTGAAGATGAGAGGCTCCTAGCGACAAAACTCGATAATTTGTTCATGGAAGGAAAAAATTTATATGCCAACATTCTGAGATTTCAGAGGAGTGAGCTTAAGGGTAGAGAAGTGAATGTGGTGTTTAAAAGAGATGGAGGTAAGAAGAGTGAAGAAAAGACTATCTAGAGGGATTTATTGGGGAAAGGTGACAGATCTTTCGCTGAAGTCACCAGGAATCATTTTAAGGCAAAACATGAGACGAAAGGTATTTTGTGGCTAAGCCGTCTTTGTCTTACAAAGAAGAGGCTGAAGATTTGAGTAGGTACAAAAGAGCTTTTGTGAGGAAGGTGATTGAATCAAGTTCGGCTTTTTTGTTGAAGAAGGTTTTCCACGACGAGGGAATCTTCTCCATTAGAGTAACATCGCTGGGAGAAAAGTCTTGCTTATCGGAAGACTTTCTAGAAGGGGATGTCGAGTCTTTCATTGAGGAAAGAAATGAGTGGTGGGGAAGCTGGTTCAAGGATATAAGAAGTGGACACCGAAAGAAGTTGACCATGAAAGATTGGTTTGAAACAGATGCTCGGGTATCCCTGTCATGCGTGGAACGATAGCCTTTTCGAAATTCTTTCGGCTATGTTAGGCTCCTTTGTCAATAGTGATGAGTATACTAGGGAAAAGGTGATTTTGGATATATCTAGAATATGGATTAAAATAAGACGTGTGGCAGTCATTAATGAAGCTATCTCTGTTCTGATTAATGGCTTGTCCTTCATAATAGTGTTAGCGGAAGAAATGTTTGAGGCGGGTAATACGCGTAGAAGCCATGAAGTTGCAGATAATATGACGGAGAACATGAGCCCATTAGAGACTTCGTCAAATAAAGAAGATGACTTTGACGTAGAGCCAGTTTTCAATGAAGAGGAAGGAAGTGACAAGGAGAGGGCTAGAAACGAGGAAGAGATAGGAGAGAGCATTTATGATTCACAGTCGGCGGTGGTAGAAACAAAGGATGTGTCCTAAAAGTTAGCATTTATTTGTGATAACAATGGGTCAAATCACAAAAAGCGGGATATGGTTTCTTCTGAACATGATTAATCTGCTGAAGTGTCTAGAGAAGTGGAAACGTGCCCTAGAGTTGGAATAATTAATGCATATGTTGTTGATAACATATTAAGTGGCCAACTTTTCTTTGGGCCCAATGTTGACAAGTCAATTGGCGGCCCATCAACTTTTGATGAGGCTTGTAGAATTGCAAAAAAATCTAGGCCCAAAAGAACAAAGGTAAGGGTAGTGGAAAACTTGGGAAAGGTTGTCGAAGTGAGATCTGTTAGACGCTAGGCTTAAGGATCTAGAGGGGGGTGAATAGATGCCTCAGAATTTTTTCGGATTTATCTCAAGATTAGGCGAAAGCGTTTCGGGATCGACTCGCGTCTATTCCGAACCACTATTGAAAGGATCAGATATGTGATTAAACCACAAAATATTTAAGGATTAACGATTAAAAGACAGCTTAGAGAATCAATCAGTTAAGCTAATGTAAATTGTTTAACTGCTAACTTGATTAACTTTGTTTGCAATGACTTGATAATAGTTGAAGCAATATATCAAACTGTTGGCTGAAGATTTCTTTTAGAAAGAATATCCTTTGAAGAGTTACAATTCAAAGAAAAATGGCTACTGATGGCCATGTTTCGAGAATGTTGGTTTGAGTTGGAGTAAAAGATGGTTAGACTTGGAGCTAATTCGAAGAGGATTATCTTTAAAAGACTTAAACGTTTTTGCGAAATACATAAAGTACTGAAGCTAAACGTGTTTTCGTAGCATTCTCAATTCTGATCACGTTGCCACGCGTCGAAAGAAGATTCAGGCGGGAGGATTTGAATTTCGAAGTAGTTTGTGTAACTGCACAAAGACAGATGGCATCCCAGGGATTCTTGTGGGCAACGTGGCATCAGATTAGTGTAGGACCGTTAGGGTCGAATTTAGTATAAATAAGGGTCTTAATGTTAGGATTCCGTGTGTTCATTTTGTACAAATCACTCACAAATCACTCAAGTATCAAGTGTTTAGAGAACGAGTTCGCTGAGAATGTACGTATGACACCAACATCAATTTAAATACATTTGTATTTTCCTTTATTCAAGCATCTTTTCATTATTACTGCTTTCGTTTACTTCCTGTTATTTATATTCTTGCACTTCTTTTATTCTGTTTTATTTCATTTCGAAGTACTTTACATTCTTGCACGTTACATTCTTGCACTTTACTTTTTATGCAATTTACATGCTTTTATTTATGTTTCTTCGAAAGTTATATTAACTTGTGTAACCAGTATTATTTCAAGTAAACATTCATAAGATCGAATCACAAAACAAGTTTTCTCGAAGTCAGAACAGGCAAACATGAATCGAATCATTTCAAAAGACATTTGTTTGACTATGTCCTAGGATCAATCTAGTCGGTCCTGCGAGTAACCAAAGTATATTTTATAGTTTGGAGGACTAGCGGTTGTTTACCGGAAATCACCGTAAACAAATTGGCACGCCCAGTGGGACAGTGTCAAACAAATTGTTATTAATTAATTGTTTTGTTTTGTCTTGAAAATATCAAGACCTTGTATGAACCTTAGGAACGGTAAATTAACCAACAGTGCACAACCGATTCCTAAACGAAGGTACAACAAGAAAATGGTCAATGCGGCCAGTGGAGGGGGAGATCAAGATCCCCCACAAGGGTCAGGAACAGTAGCGGCAAGTTCTACACATGTTTCAATTTCTACTCAAGAGGCGCAGGCTATACCGGTTTCGACAGGATCTGAACCCATAGGTAGTTCCCAGGCGGTACCCGAAAATACTACAGGGACGACAGGGACTATACCAGTTTCGAGTTCGACCACCGCGCCTCCATTCATCAGCGCAAGCGAGATACCACCTTTCTCGACAAACGCTGCAAGTCAGTTATTTTCCCCAGGACCATCATCCACTTTCGAAGGATGGAGACCCAACAATCCATATGGAATGCCATATTCATATATGACAGGATTACGAGGACCAGGGCCTACATACACTACAACTAACCCGACAGCATTTTCGCCGAATGTCAGTTCGATAGGTCGAAGCGCACAGAATACTGGTTTCTCTGCCCAAATACCCCCTTTCACTAAAAATAGCCAGGCACCATTTTGACAAGAAATGGATGCAAGTAACCATGATATGTTAGGAACCCTTGCTAAAGAATTGGGGTCGATTTTGAACCCATTAGCAACAAACATTGCCAGGACTAACCACGATAATGTGGAAACTTTCCAGAAAATATCATCTCAAATAAATCGAATGGCGGATTTTTTAGGAGTTCCACAAAATAGGCGAAGAAACAACCAATCAACCTATCAGGAAGGGGAACCCATTCTAGAACCAGTTCGAACCGCAATACAGCCACCTAGGCCAACACCAGTTGAACGAAACCAAGTGATAGATTTAGAAACTCGAAGTCAAACGACTAACCTTGGCCAACAAGCAGTTGCCCAGCAACAGCCTAATCTAGTTGTAGTAAGAAGAAACGAACATCCTGACGAAGTGGTCCATAGGGTTAGGAGAGACAATTTGGCAACAGAGAACAATCTCACTGCCATGATAGAGAGAATAATGGCTAACAATGGCCTTAATACCGGGCTTCGACGTCCAAATTATACATCCCCCATAGCAGAATATATCATGCAAACAGAGTTGCCAAGAGGTACCAAAGTACCAAAATTCACTAAATTTTCAGGGGACACCAATGAGTCTACCGTGGAGCACATAGCCAGATATCTGACGGAAGCAGGGGATCTAGCAGGGAACAAAGATTTAAGGATTAAATACTTCCCTAGTTCACTAACAAAAAATGCTTTTGTTTGGTTCACCACGTTGCCCCCAAATTCGATAGATGCATGGGCACACTTGGAGAGATTATTCCATGAACAGTTTTACATGGGTCAAACCAAGATAAGTCTGAAAGAATTGGCTAGCGTCAAGAGGAAGTTCACGGAGTCTATAGATGATTACTTAAACAGGTTCCGTTTGTTGAAATCAAGATGCTTCACGACCGTCCCAGAGCATGAATTAGTTGAAATGGCTGCAGGTGGCCTAGATTATTCAATTCGAAAGAAACTGGATACTCAATACCTAAGGGATATGGCCCAATTGGCATACGTCAGAGCAAGTAAAAATTATAAGAAGGAGAGAGTAGCATACGTCCAAGCCGAAGACGTTGATGGCGAACCTTTCGAAGATTCATACAGCATGGAAGAGGTCGAAATAGATCTTGCTGAATTAAAAGAGGGGCCACCTTATTCTTGCAAATTGCTCACCCCTTCTAATGGAAAAAATCCAGTAGAGAATGATAAAAGCGATAGATTTCCTAAGAAAACCTATACATTTGACGTCACTAAATGTGACGAAATATTTGACTTATTAGTAAAAGATGGCCAGATGATAGTACCTCCCAATTTAAAAATTCCTCCGTTAGAACAACGGAAGAAGCGAAGTTTTTGCAAATATCACGGTTTTTTAGGCCATAAAACTTCACAATGTTTTCTTTTCAGGGATCTAATTCAGAATGCTATCAAGGATGGACGTCTGAAATTCGCTGACAAAACCAGGAACCATATGAAGGTTGACGCAAATCCTTTAAGTGTGGCTGACACTAACTTGTGTGAACCACTTGACGTCAACATGGTGGAAGTATCTGAAATTGATGCTGCAGAGTCGGAGATAATTTCAAGCAGAAAGCAGGCTACTGAAAGCCTAAATGACAATTCGATCTTTAATACTAATATTGAAGAATCCTTTGATGTTGAGATGACTGAAGATCTGAAAGGAAAAACAAGTGAGGCCACTGAAGACCTCACAATGAAGCTTCAGCAGATACGAATTTCTGAGGCTCCTCCGGCAGTTGTTAACATGGTCAATGTTAGACGGCCTTTATCTGAAATAGAAGAACTAGAAAAATGGCTGATAAGGGAGAAAGGAAACATTGAAATCCCACCAAGAGGGAACAGTCTCAAGGATTATCTCTGGGATTGTCATGTGAAAAATGGTGGAAAAATGCTGATGTGCCCAAGATGTTCAGTTATGCTAAATCGAAGGGTTCAAGCCAATTTCGAGAGGGCCCTGCGAGAAAGAATGGAGCAGCCTTGGAGAGGAGGAAACTTATTGCTGAAGGTGTACCCAAGGACTGAAGAAAGCTTGGTGGGTTTCTTGGTCAGATGTCACAACGATAACTCTGAGATTGCATTATGCCCTAGGTGTGGAGCAGTTTACGATGAATTACTAGCGAGATCATTCGAAAGGGTGTATCTCTACATGGGTCGGGAAACTCAGGGACTTCGTCCTAACTTGTATGGGTTCAATAACAGGACCCCATCAAGGAGGCCTGGCAGCCCACACCCTAGAGCTCGAAGGGTCACATTCAAAGTTCCTGCAGACGTACCCAGGGATAGATGGATGCAAGCTGGTGCCAGAACCAACAAATGGCGAAGTTGGGACCAAGGAGGAAGAACTGCAATGGCATATAGGAAGCAATTCCAGACTTCCAATCGAGAGATGTACAGGTTGGAGAATTACAAAGGCAAAAATCCTATGTCTAGATCCCAATGGAGAAGGCACCAGAGGATGAAGAAGGCCCAAAGGGAATGCAAACCAAGGGAGATTGGGGAATCAAGTAGCAACTAAATTCCAATTCAGGGGGAAAGGACAAATAAGCCTCCAGTAGAGCGTAAGTTGTTCGATTCTGAAAATGAGAAAGAAGAAGAAAAATGCATTCCAGCCCTTGGAAGGAAGACGATAGGATGACAAATGATTTCGACTCAGACGGAGTATCGTCTATAAACCTCAATTGCAATGTTGTGTCAGTACTCCCTCATGAGTTTAACCAAGAAACAGAAGTTGAAGATTGTGAGGAAGCTGATGAGGAAGAGATGGCAAGACACAGACCTGTGTGTTACTATGTGCTAAACAATGGGGAAGTTGAAGAGCAGAATGCTTTCTTCGAAAAGCCTGATGAAGGTATGAGGAACCATTTGAAACCACTCTACATAAGGGCCAAGATTGAGAATGTTGGCGTTAACAAAGTCTTAGTAGATGGGGGGGCAGCAGTGAACCTAATGCCCCAATACATGTTAAAGAGAATTGGTATGTTCGATACTGATATAAGACAACATAACATGGTTCTGTCCAACTATGAAGGAAAGATAGGGCAAACTTTAGGAGTAATTCAAGTGAATTTAACTGTGGGTTCCGTCACCAGGCCAACGATGTTCATGGTGATACCAGCAAAGGCTAATTACAATCTTTTGCTTGGAAGAGAGTGGATCCATGGAGTGGCGGCTGTGCCTTCGATGATGCATCAAAGACTAACCATTTGGAGAGAAGATGGCATAGTAGAAAACATCGAAGGAGATCAAAGTTACTACATGGCTGAAGTCAATCAGGTCAATAAAACTAGTTTCGACAGGAATTTGGCGAACATAGGACCTTGCCATTCTGTTGAAGATATATACACTCCAAACAGAAATGCTTTATACTATTTGTCTTTACATCCTAATGGATTCCAATGGAATAGAGAGATAATGGACGGTCCAGAAGATACCCCACCAGAGGAGCATTTACCAATAATACGGCCAACAGGCTGGGATGACGACGTTGGTCATGTCTGAAGCATCTTTTTTCGAAAAGATTTCGGCTTATATAGCCGAGAACAAAAGAAACACGGCTCTCGAAGCCGAGTTATCACACATGACAGTCAGTACGGTTCAAAGAGAAGCACAAACGAGGGATTTTGGAATACATCCTAACCCCAATTCCTCGAAGATCCAGTTCAAGCCAAAGAAATCTCAGGAGAGGAGATGAGTCAAAGGCTGGACGCAATCTACGACGAAGAACCTTTGGGATTCAAGAAAGACCCAATGGGGGCAAATATCAAAATGTTAGCCCAAGACCCACTCGAAGAAGTAAATCTCGGAGATGGAGATCAGAAGAGGGTAACATACATCAGTGCAAAACTAGAGCCAACCTTGAAGGCAAAAGTCATCGCGTTGTTGAAGGAGAACAAAGATTGCTTCGCATGGGATTACGACGAGATGCCTGGTTTAGGGCGAGATTTGGTCGAATTAAAGCTGCCCATAAAGGAAGGGAAAAAGCCCATCAAGCAAACTCCTAGAAGGTTCGCACCAGAAATTCATTCGAAGATCAAAGCAGAGGTCGAAAGACTTCTACGATGCAAGTTCATCAGAACTATGAGGTATGTCGAATGGATTGCTAATATTGTGCCGATTATTAAAAAGAACGGTTCATTAAGAGTATGCATAGATTTTCGTGATCTTAATGCAGCAACGCCTAAGGATGAATATCCCATGCCTGTGGCAGAAATGTTAGTAGATTCAGCCGCAGGCTTCGAATATCTAAGTATGTTGGATGGATATTCTGGGTATAACCAAATCTTCATTGCAGAAGAAGATGTGTCTAAAACAGCTTTTCGTTGCCCAGGGGCCATAGGCACCTACAAATGGGTTGTAATGCCTTTTGGTCTAAAAAATGCTAGGGCAACGTATCAAAGAGCAATGAATTCTATATTCTATGATTTTATAGAAACTTTCATGCAAGTATACATAGATGACATTGTGGTGAAATCTGTTTCGGATAACAGTCATCTGGACCATCTGAGCCAATCGTTCGAGAGAATGAGAAAACATGGCTTGAAGATGAACCCCCTTAAATGTGCTTTCTTTGTGCAGGCTGGAGATTTCCTGGGCTTCGTTATCCACAAAAAGGGAATAGAAATTAATCAAAATAAAACAAAGGCTATTATGGAAACAAAGCCTCCATCCACGAAGAAAGAATTACAGTCTTTACTGGGAAAGATAAACTTCTTGAGAAGATTCATCTCTAACTTGAGTGGATGCATGCAAGCTTTTTCTCCTTTACTTCGACTAAATCAAGGAAAGTTCGATTGGCGTGCCGAACATCAAGAAGCCTTCGAGAAGATCAAGCAATACTTGATGCATCCACCAATATTATCTCCCCCAAGTGGAAAGAAACACATGCGCCTGTATATTTCAGCGTCAGATAATACAATAGGTAGCATGTTAGCTCAAGAAGACGATAATGGCATCGAAAGAGCCGTTTATTACTTAAGTAGAGTACTCAATGATGCAGAGACTAGGTATAGCACAATAGAAAAACTCTGCCTTTGTCTATATTTCTCTTGTATCAAACTTAAGTATTATATAAAGCCAGTTGATGTTTATGTTTCATCTCATTGCGATGTTATTAAACACATGCTATCAAAGCCTATATTGCATAGTTGAATTGGCAAGTGGGCGTTGGCCCTTACTGAGTACTCTTTGATATTTCAACCCCTTAAAGCAATGAAAGGTCAGATCGTTTCAGATTTTATTGTTGACCATGCAGTGGTTGAGAACCATCAAAAATATGTAGAATTGAAGCCTTGGAAGTTATACTTCGATGGTTCAACCCATAGAGAAGGAACCGGCGTTGGAATACTAATAATTTCTCCTGATGGAATTCCAACAAAGCTCAAGTACAAGATTGAAGGTCCCTTATGCTCCAATAACGAAGCTGAATACGAAGCACTGATTGCTGGACTTGAAGCTTTGTTAGAATTGGGGGCAACAAGAGTCAAAATTAAAGGAGACTCCGAACTAGTGATTAAACAACTGACAAAGGAATACAAATGTATAAAATAAAATTTGATCATGTATTTTGTCATAGCAAATAGGCTGCTCAAAAAATTCGAATATGTGGAATTAAATCACGTTTCAAGATTGAATAATCAAGAAGCAAATGATTTGGCCCAGTTAGCTTCAGGATACAGGGTATCAAAGGAAAAACTAGAGGAACTGATGGAAGTGAGAGGTAGAGCAATGGCTACCAAACTTTCCCCAAGTGATCTGGAGAACTCACAGTTAGGTTTCGCTAACAAAGAGGAGTTCGAAGTGTTAAATATAGACTCCTTGGCAGACACAGATTGGAGGAGCCCAATCGTGAACTATTTAAAGGATCCTTCAACGGACACAGATAGAAAGGTAAAGTATCGAGCCTTATCGTACTTTTTGATGGGAAACGAATTGTTCAAGAAAACTCCTGAAGGAGTCTTGCTGAAATGTTTGGGTGAAGCAGAAGCTTACTTGGCTCTCTCGAACGTACATAGTAGAGCATGTGGTGCGCACCAAGCGGGGCACAAAATGAAATGACTTTTGTTTCGATACGGAATGTATTGGCCTTCTATGTTGAAAAAGATTGCATAGAATTTGCAAAGGGTTGTCAAGAATGTCAAGAATATGCAGGTATTCAACATGCTCCAGCAAATGAATTAAGTTCAATAATAAAACCATGGCCTTTCAGAGGTTGGGAACTAGACTTAATTGGAGAAATTCACCCCAAGTCTTCTAGAGGTCAGAGATATATTTTGGTAGGAATAGACTACTTCACAAAATGGGTCGAAGCGATACCACTTGCGAATGTGGATCAGGAGGCTGTGATTGAGCTTATTCAAAAACACATTATATACAGATTCGGAATCCCAGAAAGTATAACCACAGACCAAGGATCAGTGTTCACTGGGCGAAAGATGCAAGATTTTGCCAAAGATATGGGGTTCAAGCTGTTTACCTCTACACCTTACTATGCTTAGGCAAATGGACAAGTTGAAGCAGCAAATAAGATAATAATTGGTCTTATAAAGAAACATGTAGGGAAAAAACCCAGGAATTGGCATAAAACTTTGGACCAAGCGCTTTGGGCTTGTCGAACATCGCCAAAAGAAGCTACAAACACAACGCCTTTCCAATTGACGTTTGGACACGATGCAGTGCTTCCAGTCGAAATTTACTTACAATCAGTCAGGATCCAAAAACAAGCAGAAATTCTTCCAAATACCTACTGGGAGTTGATGATGAACGAACTAGTAGACTTGGACGAAGACAGACTTCGAGCGTTGGAAATGATAAAGAGGCAAAAAGAAAGGGTGTCCAGAGCGTACAATAAAAAGGTGAAAGGTAAAATGTTTATCAGTAATGACTTAGTTTGGAAAGCTATTTTACCTATAGATCGAAAGAATCAGGCGTTAGGTAAATGGTCCCCACATTGGGAAGGCCCTTTTCGAATCTTGAAAGTGTTCTCAAATAACGCTTATGAGATAGAAGAATTGGCAGAAGATCGTAGAATTTTAAGGGTAAACGGGAAGTATCTGAAAAGATACAAACCAAGCATGCACGAAGTTAAAATTGCAAAAACGTAGATATTCAAAGGATGCTACGTAGGCCAAAATGGTTGAACAAGCACCAAAATGGCTTTATGTTCAAGAATGTTATGTGGTAAGTAAAGTAAACACAGACAAAGCAGTATCAAAATGCATTTCATTAAGATTGGGGGAATACATTACATTTCTGGAAAAGATTATGTTTCCAATAACAAAAGGGACTACAGAAAAGAAATATATTAGAGGTAAACAAAAGGAGGCATTCAGAAGATTTTGGATAATAAAAACTAAGACCTATAATGCCTCTATCAAAAGCCTAAAACAACCAACCCCCTAGTTGATCCTTTGATCCAAACCCTCCAAGGATAGTGTTGCACCCCAAAATTTGCCCTCTTTCTTTGTGCCATAAGTTAGAAAAGGAAGTTTAATTCGCCATTCTAAAATTGAAGAGAATAATAAAAGGGTTTCTCATCTTCATTCAAGTTTGGTTCAACTGATTCTTCTGTGTGCATTGAAATGTGAAATAGGGTAGGTTCATGGACTTCTTCAAGTTATAAGTTTGTTTACATAGAATGACTGGATCTCATGTTAAGAGGTGTTTCTATGTCTCAATCCTTATTTCCATTAAAGAGGTCCTCAAAGCGTTATGGTTATGCAAAATCGTTTATTGAGGAAGACATTTTGTCAAGGCATGATATATGACTTGAAGATTCATTACAATTGAGACATCGTTGTTCTTTCAAATTGATCGGGTGATTGAGGTTCAAGTCACTTATGGTTCGAGAATTGAAGACAGGTTTTCATTAAATAAAAATTTCGTATTCATTGGTGATTACTTGATGTCACGAGCGCAAATTATTCAGGAGCACATGTTTGTTCATGATGGCTAAATTCAGTGCATACAAGATTGAAGGATAAGGTTTCGTTTGAGAAATAAGGTGTAGTTTGAGGCATTCATTCAAAGTTGAAAATTTGATCAAAGTTGTTAAAGTTGAGTGAGGTTTATAAGTGTGGAGAGAAAATACATTTGGATTTCAAAAAGAGCAGGTTCCAAGACCGCATAGCACAGTTTTAAGTTGGATATCTTTCACGGTTCTAAGTTCAATTCAAAAATCCAAATGTCTATATTACATTCTTACATCCATAATTACAAAAAGGAAGATTTATAATTGCCACCGCTGCACCGAATGCCCATCAACTTGCAGCATATCTTGTTCAAAATCCCTTCAATCCTAAACCGGTCCAGGTTCTAAACTGAGTGGTGCTCCATACTCTTCAAATCGGAAACAAGCAACTTGCATTCATATCTATTCAACAAAACCAGACCTGCAAGTGCACAATAATAAACCGGTTCACAGAAAAATACATAACAGAACCAATTGGAAAGGGATAAGAGAACAAGAAAAATCACAAACCACTCTTCACATAACAGAAAAATGTAACAGACTCTCTCTTCAATCTCAATTCTCCATCATCTTCATTGATTCACCTCTCCAGAACTTCTTCAATCTTCATTCGATCTTGACCACACCTGAGGATCCTTCTCTCTCGCTGAATTTTCTCCATCAATTCTAAAACCTTTTGCTCTTACATTCAACAAAAAACGCTCACCATAATTGTTCATACACCTTCAACAATCATCTTCTTCATAACACCAAGATAACAGAAAAACCTCTATCATCAAAACTCAGAAAAGAGAAGGAGAAAATGGTAACAAACCTGTAACAAACTCAGGGAGATTGCTTCACGCTGCATCAAACGCGCCAACAACAACTTCGTTCACCAATCTCGATCAATCTTCAAGAACTCTCATCACGATTATCATCCAGGATTCAACGCAGCTTTGCTTCCTTCATCAACAACATCAACACAGTTCTTCGATCTTGTCTCCTTCTTCTTCAATCTTCACGACGACTTCAATACCGTAGCAATAATCGTGAGTCATCTAGCACCACTACAATTCCTGCATACCTTCGAAGCAACAAGAAGAAGCCTCAAACGAGATGAGAGAGGGAAACAATTCACAGCGGTGACGTAACAATGGCTCATCGGAAGAGAAGAGAGATTGAACGGAGAGAGAACTGAGATGAGTTCGATGAGAAGAGGAATGAATGGAGAGAGACAGAGGGATACGTCGCGCTATTGGCTTGCATCAAAGGAGATGAGCTCGCCGGAGATGAAGCCTCTCGGCGGCGCCGTTCGGTCAAGTGAGGAGAGTGAGAGCTGTCTCCTAATTTCAATGGTGACATTCTGAAAAACCCTAATCCTTCTTTTAATTTCATGTAAATCTTGTGAATAGTGAATGTCAATTATCTTCAACGTGATTAATTGAAGCTTATTGTTATAACTGATGTTAAGATCTGATTAATTGATATTAAGTGGGATTAAAAGGAAATCTGGATATTAATTGAGAAATTGGAATCTGAATCATAATAATTTTGAATGGATCAAAATCATCTCCTTGGGCCTGCGCATAAATTGGTGTCTACACCTCCAGAGAGGCCCACACTTCCAACAAATCAGAGATTCAGGATCACACGACTTGTTCAAAAGAAAAGAATAAATCAAAAAGAAAAGGAAAAAAAGAAAGCCCGCTAAGTCAACAACTTGAAAACAAGTGACTTAGGCAAATGTTAGGGCATCCCGCTGGACATCCAAATCAAAATTCAAAAGAATCTGTCCAGGCAAAAAAATTAGGGAAACAAAAAAAAAATGAAAGCAAAACAAGGATTACAAAACAAGAATCCTCATCAAAAGAACAAAGTCGTGTGATCAGACACCAAAACGAAAGGTAAAGTGACTGCCGCGTCCAAATACCTTATCAATTCCTCAACCATCTCAAGTTCCTCTTGGAAGATGAATGCACGCATCAAGTTAACTGAACTTAGGACTGGAGAACGTCATGAAGGGGGTGGGCACTAAATAATTTGAGCCTAAAAATCTTTTTTTCTAAAAACTGTGAACCTGGCCACGTTACAACCCTTAAAAGTCCTAATTGAAGCAGGGTTAATTCGAAAGCAAACTATACATGAGAATACGGTAAGCTGACTACTAGGAGATCCGCTAAATGCTTGAGTTGGTATCACACCATCTTTCTTTTACAAAAAAAACTCGATGTTACGACATCCTTTCATAAAGTTTATTTAAACTTCAAGACAAACATACTCTTTGCATTAGAATTATATTTCTCATAATAAACATTCTTTGCATATGAACAAGTGCTCGACATCAAGAAAGTTTCTATCATGAACTTCAAATGAAAATTTTTATTCCTCCCGAAGGGAAAGTTGTCTTCAGAACTCCGTTGATCAGAGGTAATAAAATCTCAAAGTCTAATCACCCTCAGGGGTACAAAAGCGTTTGAATACTTTGTCGAGTAAGTTTTCAATCGATCTGAGGCAATCAGGTCAAGATTCGAAGAATCTCTCAAATTATTGAGTAATCAGGGGCATTCACCCAAGCGTAGTTGAAGCTACCTCCAATACAGGTCAGGCAGGGGCATGGTTCCAAAGTTCATGATACTGGGGCAGTTGGCTATGATAGCACAAATCTCAGGAAGTATTTGCAAGACAAATTTCTTCAAAGTCCATACTGGCTGGGGCAAAGCACTATGCATTGGCATTCTATTCTCATCGGGAGATGTTCAGTTTAAAGTTCAGTTGTGAGCTAAACAACTTATGAACTCGAAGACCATCGAGAAGTTAGGATTGTCATCCTCAACATTCATCAGAGACTGAAAGTCCATCACATGTTTGGCGACCTTAAAACCAATGCTTGTTTGGTCCCTTTGAAATCAACACTTGCTTGACCCCTTTAGCCCACTTCCTGATGGTGTTCTCTCAGAAAATCAATGCCTGTTTGGAGAGTTTTAAAGCACAGTTGTCTAACAATCTGTTTTCTCTTGCATTCGCCCATGCGGGTGAGCATTACCTTCCTCTTTCGAATGAGGGAACCCCGTGAAGACATCATGCCTCCTGAGGCATTTTCTATTTTACCTCAAAGGTACATGTATCCATTCAAGTGAAGCACGCCGATGCAAAGGCAAAGTCTCGCCAAGCAGTGGTAATATCCTCATCCTGGGTTTGCATAATCCCCAGCATCGTCTAAGATTCCAATATCTCTCCAGCGAGTTACACCAAGCAGGGTGGATCATTCCCTAATTTCCCTAGTGGAAAGTGCCTTATTCCCCAAGTGGAATTCATCCCAAGTGGATATTCTTTGAAGCAGAGTTCTATCTCTCATTTCTGAAGGTTCCCAGTTGTCCTTCAATCCCCACTGATGGGACGCTACCCAGTTGAAGCAGGATCAAGTAGTACCTGATTCCCCAACAGACTACTTGATGAGGTTTCTCGCCCGGTTTCCTCATTTCCCCGGTATAGCGTGTCTCTCCCCAACGGATTGACCTGCTTTCCCCAGGGGAGTCCTCTTATTCCCCAGTGGAGTTGTCTTAACGAGAGGTTCTTATGCCGAGTTCCTTATCCCCAGCGGATTTCTTATCTTCTCATTGGATCTTTGTGCATAAGTATTCATCTTCCCCACCGAGTCTTTCCTCAGCAGAGATTCGCATGCATCCTCAGCAGGATCTATTCCCGTCAAGGACTTCCCCAGCGGAATGCATTCTACACAAGCAAGTTGGTCACTCTCCATCAGAGTTGTCTCCATGACTTGCTCTTATCTCCTTATCCCCAGTGTGTCGAGAATTTGCTTCTCCAGTGAAGTTTCCAGGGTATTCCCCAAGCAGTTAATTGGGATGTCCATATCCACAAGCAGGATTTATTCCCCAATCAGAGCTCGCGTCAAGATTTGATCATCTCCAACAAATTTTCGATCCATCTTTGTCAACTCGCAATGGTGACCCTTGGTCACGCATCTTGTCCTCCACGCAGAGTTCCATACTCTCTTCAGGATTACTTCAGCAATTCAGTGCTTCTCCGCTGTCTCCCTAGGCAACATCCGAATCATGCATCAATTGCATAACATTCTCAAAAGCGTATAACGTCTTCCTTCTCAAGAACGTTATTCCATTAATATTCATACATGCATCATGCATAAATCATATCATATATGTTTCTTTCTACAGAAAAGTCATCAAGATATTCTAATGCCTCCCAGAGAGCAACTCGCCTAATCATTACAGGCGTTATCCTGATATTGAGATCAGAAGAGGATTGTCAATTCACCTGATGAAGACATTCCTATTCCCGATGTCCCCAGATCCGTTGAAGATATTTGTTCATATCCTGATTCCAATTTAGTTGAAGGAACCGCCTCCGGATCTCTATTGATCTTCCGAAGGAGCAAGCCTGCTGATGCTTCAGATCAGTTGGAAATATCTACGTCCTGACGATTTATTTTCGTTCAGAAGAAGGACTCGTCTGCCCAGTCCTGATGCTTACTATCAGTTGAAGATGTTTTCTTTTCCCGGCGTACACAGTTTGGAAGAGATATCCGTTCCTATTCCTGATAAATCAGACTTTCAGTTGAGGGAACCGCCTCCGGATCTCGTCGATCTTACGAAGGAGCAAGCCACTGATGCCCAGATCAGATGGAGATATCTGCCTGATTGACTTTGTCATTCAGAAGAGGATTGTTCTACTTATTTTCTAGCATCAAGCCTAGATCAGTTTAAAGACTTCCTTTCCCGGCGTACACAGTTTGGAAGAGATATTGTTCCTGTCCTGATAAACCAGACTTTCAGTTGAGGGAACCGCCTCCGGATCTCGACGATCTTACGAAGGAGCAAGCCGCTGATACCCAGATCAGTAGGAATATCTGCCTGATGATTTAATTGCATCAGATGGAGATGTCGCCTTGGTACCCAGACCAGAGATACTTACTACCCGTTGATGCCCAGATCAGCCGGAATATCTCATTTCGATGCCCAGATCGACCTAGACATCTATCCCCGATTCCTGTTTGGAAGACATCTACTACGTCTGATACCCTGATCAGTCGAAGATGTTCCTTCTCTTGATGCCCAGATCAATTGAAGTTTTTTCCCCCTGCCTGTGGGGTTGCCTGTTCCTTCTTATTGCAAGTTGCAGCTACTTAATTATCCAGATCAAGTGAAGTTTTTTCCCTCATCAACGGGGTTGCCTGGTTCTTGTTGCAAGCTGGATCAGTTAATTATCAAGAGCGCAAATTTTCGAGTTCATTCTGGTATTCAATCTCCTTCAACCATGACGGTTCGAAACTATCATTTCTCTCTCGTCAGGTTCAAGAAGTTTGAATAGGGGCAGCTGTTGCACCCCAAAATTTGCCCTCTTTATTTGTGCCATAAGTTATGAAAGGACGTTTATTTCGCCATTCTAAAATTGAAGAGAATAATAAAAGGGTTTCTCATCTTCATTCAAGTTTGGTTCAACTGATTCTTCTGTGTGCATTGAAATGTGAAATAGGGTAGGTTCATGGACTTCTTCAAGTTATAAGTTTGTTTACATAGAATGACTGGATCTCATGTTAAGAGGTGTTTATATGTCTCAATCCTTATTTCCATTAAAGAGGTCCTCAAAGCGTTATGGTTATGCAAAATCGTTTATTGAGGAAGACATTTTGTCAAGGCATGATATATGACTTGAAGATTCATTACAATTGAGACATCGTTGTTCTTTCAAATTGATCGGGTGATTGAGGTTCAAGTCACTTATGGTTCGAGAATTGAAGACAGGTTTTCATTAAATAAAAATTTCGTATTCATTGGTGATTACTTGATGTCACGAGCGCAAATTATTCAGGAGCACATGTTTGTTCATGATGGCTAAATTCGGTGCATACAAGATTGAAGGATAAGGTTTCGTTTGAGAAATAAGGTGTAGTTTGAGGCATTCATTCAAAGTTGAAAATTTGATCAAAGTTGTTAAAGTTGAGTGAGGTTTATAAGTGTGGAGAGAAAATACATTTGGATTTCAAAAAGAGCAGGTTCCAAGACCGCATAGCACAGTTTTAATTTGGATATCTTTCACGGTTCTAAGTTCAATTCAAAAATCCAAATGTCTCTATTACATTCTTACATCCAATATACAAAAAGGAAGGTTTATAATTGCCACCGCTGCACCGAATGCCCATCAACTTGCAGCATATCTTGTTCAAAATCCCTTCAATCCTAAACCGGTCCAGGTTCTAAACTGAGTGGTGCTCCATACTCTTCAAACCGGAAACAAGCAACTTGCATTCATATCTATTCAACAAAACCAGACCTGCAAGTGCACAATAATAAACCGGTTCACAGAAAAATACATAACAGAACCAATTGGAAAGGGATAAGAGAACAAGAAAAATCACGAACCACTCTTCACATAACAGAAAAATGTAACAGACTCTCTCTTCAATCTCAATTCTCCATCATCTTCATTGATTCACCTCTCCAGAACTTCTTCAATCTTCATTCGATCTTGACCACACCTGAGGATCCTTCTCTCTCGCTGAATTTTCTCCATCAATTCTAAAACCTTTTGCTCTTACATTCAACAAAAAACGCTCACCATAATTGTTCATACACCTTCAACAATCATCTTCTTCATAACACCATGATAACAGAAAAACCTCTATCATCAAAACTCAGAAAAGAGAAGGAGAAAATGGTAACAAACCTGTAACAAACTCAGGGAGATTGCTTCACGCTGCATCAAACGCGCCAACAACAACTTCGTTCACCAATCTCGATCAATCTTCAAGAACTCTCATCACGATTATCATCCAGGATTCAACGCAGCTTCGCTTCCTTCATCAACAACATCAACACAGTTCTTCGATCTTGTCTCCTTCTTCTTCAATCTTCACGACGACTTCAATACCGTAGCAATAATCGTGAGTCATCTAGCACCACTACAATTCCTGCATACCTTCGAAGCAACAAGAAGAAGCCTCAAACGAGATGAGAGAGGGAAACAATTCACAGCGGCGACGTAACAATGGCTCATCGGAAGAGAAGCGAGATTGAACGGAGAGAGAACTGAGATGAGTTCGATGAGAAGAGGAATGAATGGAGAGAGAGAGAGGGATACGTCGCGCTATTGGCTTGCATCAAAGGAGATGAGCTCGCCGGAGATGAAGCCTCTCGGCGGCGCCGTTCGGTCAAGTGAGGAGAGTGAGAGCTGTCTCCTAATTTCAATGGTGACATTCTGAAAAACCCTAATCCTTCTTTTAATTTCATGTAAATCTTGTGAATAGTGAATGTCAATTATCTTCAACGTGATTAATTGAAGCTTATTGTTATAACTGATGTTAAGATCTGATTAATTGATATTAAGTGGGATTAAAAGGAAATCTGGATATTAATTGAGAAATTGGAATCTGAATCATAATAATTTTCAATGGATCAAAATCATCTCCTTGGGCCTGCGCATAAATTGCTGTCTACACCTCCAGAGAGGCCCACACGCCCCTCACTTTTTCTGAATTGGACAAAAATAAACTGTTTGGGCCATATTTCCTTGGGCCTGCGCCCTGTTCCTCTTTGCACCATCAATTTCACCTTAAACCCCTCTGTGTGTATAAAATTCATATTAGATTTAGTTTTTTTAACTAGTTTGCTTTCCAATATTTTTAGGATAGAAAAAGGTATGAAAAACAATTACTTTTGTTAGATTTTTTTTTTAAGATAAAAGATAATATAAAAACATGTAATATTTTTCTTGTTTTGTTAAAATTTAATTGCTTTGTTACGTAGCTTTGTTCTAAAATGCTAGAAAATGTCATAAAAATAATATTCTTGTTAGATTTTGTTCTTAGAATTTAATTAGAATTCTACCTCTATTTTGTTTCATAATTCGATTAAGCAACTTTGTTCGCCTTTCCTTGTTATTTCTAATAAGTGTGCTAGCTTATGCAAGGTACTTTGAGAGAGTTCGATTGGGATTCCATGGCGTTGTGTTCCACTTTATTTGTGGGACACAAACTTATTCTTGATCTCTCATCCATTAAGATGTATTCCTGTATTGTCTGGATTGTATGTCTTGCAGGTTGCTTGTGTGGTTGTGTTTGATACGCACCACATAGTGGTTGTGATTTATTTTCACACCGCCTCGCTTTGACGCTTATGCTGGACTCCTGGCTCTGCTGGATGTTAGATTACGTGAAGTTTCTTAGTTCTGCTTGCGTTGCTAGCTCACTGCGGATTTGCTATCCGCTCGGTATCCCCTTTGTCCCTTTTACTCTTTCGCGCACCATATCTTGCCATGAGAAGTAGAGTAGGCATGCAGCATCGTATTTTCCATGAGAAGTAGGACCTAAGCATTCATCTGGCCAAGCCCTCGAAAGAGGCTCTGTTTTTGCTTGTTTATTATTCCTTGCTTCTTTCTTTTACTTTTAGCCTGTCTCGGGTGACTTTCCCCGTTGACAATAGCTTCGGGTGGCTTTCCCCGTTAGCTAACAGTCTGTGTTGTGCCTGTCTCGGGTGGCTTTCCCTGTTGACAGTAGCTTCGGGTGGCTTTCTCCGTTAGCTAACAGATTGTGGCGTACCTGTCTCGGGTGGCTTTCCCCGTTGACAATAGCTTCGGGTGTCTTTCCCCGTTAGCTAAGAGTCTGTAGTGTATCTATCTCGGGTGGTTTTCCCCGTTGATAGTAGCTTTGGGTGGCTTTCCCCGTTAGCCAAAGCACTTCCCCTGTCCCCAGGTCACTGCTTCGGTAGTTTGCTTGCTTTACGAGCCGAGCTCGTTTGTGTGCTGCATTTGCATTGATTACTACTTCGGTAGTTTGTTTGTTTCTCGAGCGGAGCTCGATTGTATGATATCTTTGTGATGCTGGTTCACTATCTTCTTATCTGCGATGCTTGTTCGTGTGATATCTTTGTGATGCTTGTTCACACACCTGCACATGTATGCCTGTTACATGTTGTTTGCGATGCCTGTTCGCATTTTTATTTGTGATGCTTGTTCACACACTTGCACATGTATGTCTGTTACATGTTGTTTGCGATGCCTATTCGCGTTATCACTTGTGATGCTTGTTCACACATTCACATTCGTGTATGCCTGTTACATGATTGTATTTCTATCTGCGATGCATGTTCGTATGATATCTTTGCGATGCCTGTTCGCCTGTTCTTATCTGTGACGCCTGTTCACATGCCATGTTTGCTAGGATCTTTATGATGCTCCTTGTTTGCATGCTCCCTTAGGGTGCTCGGTTCCGTTTCTCTAGGAGACGCGAATCGAGATAGAAACAGAAACTTTTGAGCCGAACTACGGCGCTCTGATTTCTCCATTGCACGTTGGAGGTACGTAGGCACAGGGTACGAACACCCTAGCGAGCGATCTTTTCTCTTTTTTTTTTTATTTTGTTCGAACTTTTTTTGTTGTTGTTGTTGTTTTGTTCAACTTTCTTGTTATCTCGTCTGCCTACTATCTGCATGTTTCCTATCATCTGTATATCTTCCATTGCATGTTTCCTTTACATATAGCATGATACACACACACACACACCCTTAGATTAGAAAACTAGCAAGAAAGGATCCTGTGGAGTACCACAGACGTGAGGGGTGCTAATACCTTCCCCTCACGTAACAGACACCCTTACCCGTTCTCTGAGACCTGTGCTTGTTTTGGTTTTCTTCGATATTTTCCATTCCTTATTGTAGGATAAATAGATGTTCGATGGCGACTTCATTGTTTTGTTTCGATGAGTTTTCCAGTTGCTTCAGCTGGCGACTTCACTGGGGAGATATTTGAGTGTTGTTCCTAGTTCTTGTTTGCTTTATTCTCTTTGGGTGTTTGTGTGTTTATTACTCGCATCATTTGTATATACTGCTTGCATGCATTTGCGTCTATGTGTTTACCGCTTTCCATATTCTGGATATACTGTTGTGCTGGCTGGTTGTTTTTCTTGGCAGGCGGGATGTTACTGTGAGGTAAGAGGTCCATTACCCAGACCAAGTATACATTTAGATTAGCGTGGATAGTTATGTTGGCTCTCGTGGCGCCTAACACGTAGAGTTGGCATAGCATACCACAACCAGGAGAGGACTCGGTGAGGCGATCTCTGTCCGGCATGCTTATTGCCGCAGGCAAGCGCTCTCATTGTTTGTTCGAAATTCCTGGCGACCATTAGGGACATCCTGTGTGTGTTTAGGATTCCTACCTGTGAGGTTTGGGATGGGACAGGAAACCTTGGCTCCTACATACCATTTACTTCTTCAGAGTTGAGATCAGACCTTTATTTGGTCTATTCTCATTGTGCCCGATATTTTGGTATTCTGAAACGACGGCGGAGCTTTGATCCTGTTACTTTTGGTTCTCTTCAGACGTGGTACAACAGGAGTGGTTCTATCGGCGGTTAATTGGTTCTTGGTATCTTGAAGCTACGCCGCACCTTTGAACCTGTGCAACTATATTCAGTATTGTGGAGACGTTGGTTCCCATCATTTTGCATCATCGCATGTTTACTTTTTGAGAAAATGATGTATAAAAAATAACCAGCATACATGTTCCGTCCATTTTCAAGGAATCATATCTTTAAGCCTCGTATCGAGCTTTTCCATCTCTTCCTTGCTAACAAGTCAAAACACGAGGATTCCTTGGTAATTGAATGAGCATGGCATTGCATTCATCTCATACATCTCATGCATAACAGGTGTTCAGGATCGAGGATTTCTTATTCAGACTTGGTATTCTCTCACCAGACTCAGAGACTTGACTTGTTCTTATTGTGTGTTCAAAGATTAGTCATGGAACAACTTTGTGGGGAGTTTGCCAAGATGAAAGCTCAGTTGGGGTTGTTTATAAAGACATGCAAGTTTTGACACGTTCTCAAGGACTCTTCGTAAGAAAGACTCAGGGAGCACTTCGTGGATCTCTTCCACAATTGTGCGGTTTCTAAAGTTCCTCGTCAGCGGCTAATCTCCTTTCTCTTATGAATTCAAGGGGTATGTTCTCGACAAAAGAGGACCGAAAGACGAGTCTATCTGATTCTCATGTCTTATGCTCATTTGCTTCCATGCTTGCTTTATTTGCAACTGGTTAAGCTCCATACTGTGGGGATGTCTACGAATTCTCTGCTTGATGACAATGACACTAGGTGTGAGTTATATTTTGGGGCACCTGGTCGTGATGTTATGATATGCAAGTATTTGAAGTTGCTTGGGGCTCCCGAACGAGGGATAAGAAAGACATTGTCTATCTTGAGAATTGCACCATTTGCATTGCTCGAATCCCTAAAGCATTACAAATTTCGTGTGACTTTGCCAGAATCTTCCGCCGAGCAGTAAACAGAAGTGGTTTACATAGACACCTCACATTCTCAAGGTTCTGCTTCATATTTTGAGTCACCTCATCCTCTTCCAGGAGTTTCCTTGTCTGTAGCCTTCGCTTGTCAAGGGAGACGGAAAGAGTAAGAGAAACAAGCTGATGAGAAATGTAATGCCTTGTATCTGAGTTAGGTCCTTGCTTGTGGGAATTTCAGTTGGTTAAGATTCGTGCTTTGGGTGTTTCTCACCACAGATAGCTCCCCTAATTTCGATGACAATACTTGGTGTTTTCCATTCTCGGGGCACCTGATCTTAATGTCAAGCCTTACAAGGTGTTGAGGTACACAAAGTCCAGAACTCACTCGATGCAGAAATGGTTGAGTTTATTCATAATGGTTTCCATCGGTCAATCCCATTCCATTTGCCGCAAGTAGAATGTTTGATCCTCCTCAAGGAGTAACTCATGAGAATCACTTGCAACCTGTACTTCCAGAGGCTTCCCTCCCAACAACTGTTGTGTGTTCGAAGTAATGACTTTGATGTCCAAACAGCAGAGGTTATTGTGGTTCTCCGATAGTAATACAAGTTTCCTCCATTCATGATGGTGTTTTCTGTTTCAGAAGCTATATTTAGGGCTCCCGACCGAGGGATAAGCAAGACTCCGTGTTCTTGAGTTTGCATCATTGGCAACTCAAATCCCTAAAGCATTCACAAACTCCATTCGCTATATTTGGGGCTCCCGACCAAGGGATAATCAAGACGCCTTGTATCTTGAGTTTGTGCACCACTTGCACGACTCAAATCCCTAAAAGCTGAACACTTACAACTTCTGTATAGCTCCACCGAACTCTTCTTCCAGGAAGTAATCTGAGGTGTTCTACAAGAACATATGCTAATGCTTGGTGTGTTTTCCACTCTGGGGCACTTGGTTATCTGATTGAAGACTGTAAGTCATTCAAAGACAAGTTTCAAGACCTGATTGACACCGAGACTATCACATTCGCACTTGAAGGCTAGAATTGAAGTTCTCCTCCGACTCAGCGGATCTTATGAAGCAATAAGTCCATACGGAGAGGATCTCCTCAACATTAGCAACTGTCGAATCATCATGCATGTTCATGTTTAAGCTTTCTTGCTTTGTTCAATACTGTTGCATGCAAAACTTGTTTATTTTTGAACTATAATCATAATGCATTGGATATGTTTGTCTTGAAAAAATCCATTCGCTTTTGCTCTTATATGTTTTTCTATGTCTTTTGTGATACTTAACTCTTGTTAATAAATCATGATAACTCCGTATGGAGAATGATGAACATAATACCAATAACCTCAAATGGTATGCTTTTGAGTAAAACCCTGTTGATGATGTACATGCATTGCTTCAAATCCCCAAACACCGGAGATATAAGGGAGATAGACCCTCGTTAACCCCTCTGAGCCTTCGAAGTAGGAGATTCTTTTCCATACGAAAAACCCTCACATTTAACCCAGGGGCGGGTAGTGTTCAGTTAACCTGATCGAGCATTCAAAATTCATCAAGAGCACAAATCTAAAGATACAACAATGGCTATCTTTCAAAAGGTTGGGGAAAGTTAAATCTACAACGGTTATCTCTCACTTCAAGAGTTTGAGATATCATGATCATCCCTCACATCAGGAGGTCAAGACCAACATCAAAGCCGCTGGGGTTTATCCCTCACATCAGGAGGTCAAAAGATGATAATACCACAATGGTAATTCTTCAGCAATCAATGACTCAGGCAGTCACTATGCACTTCCAACAAATCAGAGATTCAGGATCACACGACTAGTTCAAAAGAAAAGAATAAATCAAAAAGAAAAGGAAAAAAAGAAAGCCCGCTAAGTCAACAACTTGAAAACAAGTGACTTAGGCAAAAGTTACGGCATCCCGCTGGACATCCAAATCAAAATTCAAAAGAATCTGTCCAGGCAAAAAAATTAGGGAAACAAAAAAAAAATGAAAGCAAAACAAGGATTACAAAACAAGAATCCTCATCAAAAGAACAAAGTCGTGTGATCAGACACCAAAACGAAAGGTAAAGTGACTGCCGTGTCCAAATACCTTATCAATTCCTCAACCATCTCAAGTTCCTCTTGGAAGATGAATGCACGCATCAAGTTAACTGAACTTAGGACTGGAGAACGTCATGAAGGGGGTGGGCACTAAATAATTTGAGCCTAAAAATCTTTTTTTCTAAAAACTGTGAACCTGGCCACGTTACAACCCTTAAAAGTCCTAATTGAAGCAGGGTTAATTCGAAAGCAAACTATACATGAGAATACGGTAAGCTGACTCCTAGGAGATCCGCTAAATGCTTGAGTTGGTATCACACCATCTTTCTTTTACAAAAAAAACTCGATGTTACGACATCCTTTCATAAAGTTTATTTAAACTTCAAGACAAACATACTCTTTGCATTAGAATTATATTTCTCATAATAAACATTCTTTGCATATGAACAAGTGCTCGACATCAAGAAAGTTTCTATCATGAACTTCAGATGAAAAGTTTTATTCCTCCCGAAGGGCAAGTTGTCTTCAGAACTCCGTTGATCAGAGGTAATAAAATCTCAAAGTCTAATCACCCTCAGGGGTACAAAAGCGTTTGAATACTTTGTCGAGTAAGTTTTCAATCGATCTGAGGCAATCAGGTCAAGATTCGAAGAATCTCTTAAATTGTTGAGTAATCAGGGGCATTCACCCAAGCGTAGTTGAAGCTACCTCCAATACAGGTCAGGCAGGGGCATGGTTCCAAAGTTCATGATATTGGGGCAGTTGGCTATGATAGCACAAATCTCAGGAAGTATTTGCAAGACAAATTTCTTCAAAGTCCATACAGGCTGGGGCAAAGCACTATGCATTGGCATTCTATTATCATCGGGAGCTGTTCAGTTTAAAGTTCAGGTGTGAGCTAAACAACTTATGAACTCGAAGACCATCGAGAAGTTAGGATTGTCATCCTCAACATTCATCAGAGACTGAAAGTCCATCACATGTTTGGCGACCTTAAAACCAATGCTTGTTTGGTCCCTTTGAAATCAACACTTGCTTGACCCCTTTAGCCCACTTCCTGATGGTGTTCTCTCAGAAAATCAATGCTTGTTTGGAGAGTTTTAAAGCACAGTTGTCTAACAATCTGTTTTCTCTTGCATTCGCCCATGCGGGTGAGCATTACCTTCCTCTTTCGAATGAAGGAACCCCGTGAAGACATCATGCCTCCTGGGGCATTTTCTATTTTACCTCAAAAGTACATGTATCCATTCAAGTGAAGCACGCCGATGCAAAGGCAAAGTCTCGCCAAGCAGTGGTAATATCCTCAGCCTGGGTTTGCATAATCCCCAGCATCGTCTAAGATTCCAGTATCTCTCCAGCGAGTTACACCAAGCAGGGTGGATCATTCCCCAATTTCCCTAGTGGAAAGTGCCTTATTCCCCAAGTGGAATTCATCCCAAGTGGATATTCTTTGAAGCAGAGTTCTATCTCTCATTTCTGAAGGTTCCCAGTTGTCCTTCAATCCCCACTGATGGGACGCTACCCAGTTGAAGCAGGATCAAGTAGTACCTGATTCCCCAACAGACTACTTGATGAGGTTTCTCGCCCGGTTTCCTCATTTCCCCGGTATAGCGTGTCTCTCCCCAACGGATTGACCTGCTTTCCCCAGGGGAGTCCTCTTATTCCCCAGTGGAGTTGTCTTAACGAGAGGTTCTTATGCCGAGTTCCTTATCCCCAGCGGATATCTTATCTTCTCATTGGATCTTTGTGCAGAAGTATTCATCTTCCCCACCGAGTCTTTCCTCAGCAGAGATTCGCATGCATCCTCAGCAGGATCTATTCCCATCAAGGACTTCCCCAGCGGAATGCATTCTACACAAGCAAGTTGGTCACTCTCCATCAGAGTTGTCTCCATGACTTGCTCTTATCTCCTCATCCCCAGTGTGTCGAGAATTTGCTTCTCCAGTGAAGTTTCCAGGGTATTCCCCAAGCAGTTAATTGGGATGTCCATATCCACAAGCAGGATTTATTCCCCAATCAGAGCTCGCGTCAAGATTTGATCATCTCCAGCAAATTTTCGATCCATCTTTGTCAACTCGCAATGGTGACCCTTGGTCACTCATCTTGTCCTCCACGCAGAGTTCCATACTCTCTTCAGGATTACTTCAGCAATTCAGTGCTTCTCCGCTGTCTCCCTAGGCAACATCCGAATCATGCATCAATTGCATAACATTCTCAAAAGCGTATAGCGTCTTCCTTCTCAAGAACGTTATTCCATTAATATTCATACATGCATCATGCATAAATCATATCATATATGTTTCTTTCTACAGAAAAGTCATCAAGATATTATAATGCCTCCCAGAGAGCAACTCGCCTAATCATTACAGGCGTTATCCTGATATTGAGATCAGAAGAGGATTGTCAATTCACCCGATGAAGACATTCCTATTCCTGATGTCCCCAGATCGGTTGAAGATATTTGTTCATATCCTGATTCCAGTTCAGTTGAAGGAACCGCCTCCGGATCTCTATTGATCTTC
The DNA here is from genome assembly GCF_029867415.1 of Vicia villosa. Taxonomy (NCBI): domain Eukaryota; kingdom Viridiplantae; phylum Streptophyta; class Magnoliopsida; order Fabales; family Fabaceae; genus Vicia; species Vicia villosa. The sequence goes on along the minus strand of NW_026705812.1, from coordinate 329,636 downwards.
CGAAGGAGCAAGCCTGCTGATGCTTCAGATCAGTTGGAAATATCTACGTCCTGACGATTTATTTTCGTTCAGAAGAAGGACTCGTCTTCCCAGTCCTGATGCTTACTATCAGTTGAAGATGTTTTCTTTTCCTGGCGTACACAGTTCGGAAGAGATATCCGTTCCTATTCTTGATAAATCAGACTTTCAGTTGAGGGAACCGCCTCCGGATCTCGTCGATCTTACGAAGGAGCAAGCCACTGATGCCCAGATCAGATGGAGATATCTGCCTGATTGACTTTGTCATTCAGAAGAGGATTGTTCTACTTATTTTCTAGCATCGAGCCTAGATCAGTTTAAAGACTTCCTTTCCCGGCGTACACAGTTCGGAAGAGATATTGTTCCTGTCCTAATAAACAAGACTTTCAGTTGAGGGAACCGCCTCCGGATCTCGACGATCTTACGAAGGAGCAAGCCGCTGATACCCAGATCAGCAGGAATATCTGCCTGATGATTTAATTGCATCAGATGGAGATGTCACCTTGGTACCCAGACCAGAGATACTTACTACCCGTTGATGCCCAGTGTCACACCCCAAAATTTACCCGACATAACTTACATCTGTCAATTTATAAAGGTGTTAAAAATTAGGAGCCATAGGGTTTAGTATACTTATTATTAAACTCGCTCTCCTATAAGACTCCCACATAAATTGGAAGAGGTGTGAACATCGAATATTTAAGGTCCAATTCATTTTGGGCCCGTCTGTTCCTCGTCATTTACTCATTCCTATTATCATTTCTATTATTATTAATGTAGAAGTAATTTTAGTATTATTAGGATTACTAGTAGTGATTTTTATATTATTATTAATCTCTATTATCTACTATTATTATTATGGGTTAATATATTATTAATTAGTGTTATTCTTTACTATTATTCTTTATATTATCATTCTTATTTTAGTAGTAGTATTATAGGAGTTATTATTGTTATTATTTTTAGTAGAATTAGGATTAATTAAGATAAGTATTGGGGGTCACTAGTATTAAATAAGCACTATTGTTGAGTATTATGATCATTTATATTATTAGAAATATCATTCTAATTAGGATTATTATCAGTTTTATTAGTTAATTAAGTGAAGTTAAAGGGGCTAATTGGCTAGCGGATCAGTTAACGGGCTGATGGATCAGAAGCTGGCCCAAACGTGTGCACTGGGTGACGAACCGGGTCAAACCAAACCCGACTACTATTCACCTTCTCTCCCAATCTGCTGCGCCGCTGCCTCCAACCACACAAACCCTAATCTAACAACAATTGCCCAGGCCCAGAATCGAATCAAAGACAATCTTCAATCAATCAAATATTCACTAAATCAAAAATCTTAACATAAACAAAATCAAATCTTCAAACACAATAACAAATGAATCAAATTTTATTAAAACATAATTCGTTCATCAATTACAAAGACAATCGAATCAAAACGTAAACCTAAACCAATCTAATCTTTCTAAATCTAAGTTTTCCTAATTGATCTAAACCCTAGGCTATATAAACTAAAAGAAAAGAAATTAGAAGGGGTCGGATATTTTTTGCGAACGAGGAACATTGAGAACGCCGCGAACACGAACCTTCTTTCACCTTGATCACCTGCAAAACGCACACACAGAGGAGGGGATTAGGAGAGGAGCTTACACGTTCCAGAAATCAAGAACACAAGGTAACCGGATCTATCACTTAGCTTAGAGATTTGCATGCTTGTGTGATGTTTTTTTGTTCCGGTTGAGTCGATTGCATGTTTAATTTGGGATTTATGGTATGAATCTGGGTTTATTTTGGGATACGGGTTGTTTGTATGTTTGATTCTGGGTTGTTGTTGAATATATGGGGCGGAGGAGATGAAGATTCATCGGAATCTTCATCTGAACTGGGTTTCAACGGTGGTTAGGGGGCGGCGCCACCGGCGGAGGCGATTTCTGACCGGTGGTTGGGTTTTTTTTTGTGGGTGATATTAGAAGAGAGAGGAGAGAGCGAAGTAGAGGGAGGAAGAGAAGAGAGAGAAAAAAAGAGAAGAAAAGAGAGTGAAATCGGAGAAAGGGGCCTTTTATAGACATGGGCGTTTTACAGGATGGAGACAAGTGGCCTCTCCATGGCCACTCGTTTGTATTGCTGAACATGATTCAGTACATCACACTTACCATACGTTTCAAATCAAATGCATCTAGGCCGTTAGATTTTAGGGAGTGTCCCCAGATCTGGTTACACACCATGATCTTGCATTTCTCGCCACACAGGATCGCCTGGATTCAATGTAATATTGGGCCTAAACCTTTGCTCTTAGCACCTTTCAAATTACTAACGCTCAACAAATCACACCCCCCCTCTGCGTAAGTAAAAGAAACCCCATGGGCCTAAAGCCTTTGCTTTTCACACCACCCTAATTTTCTACCCAACAGTAAAATACACCCTTGTGTTAAAATAAATAAAATTTGATTTATAAAACTAATAATTTTTTATATGATATTTTTTATAATTATTTAATTATTTTTTTTTTTGGATAACTCAACATAATTTTCTCCTCGACCCGACTGAATCCATTGGTCGCATTAGATGAGAAATAAATTATTCTGATTAATTTATAATTTAATTAACTATCATCAATTCTCTCCTCGACCCGATTGAAACTATCAGTCGCTTTAGACGAGAGGTAAAAATATACAAACTAAAATATATTTTAATTTGCTGCCCGTGATGATCGATCTATCGATCTGAGCAATCAGCAATGTCCGTAATCCGTTAGCTATACTGACCAAACCTATTGGTCACCGCATCTAACGGTGCCAAATCAAATCAGGGTTGTATGCCAAACCTCAAAACATTTCTCCACATTCAAATCAATTTCAAAACTGCGAATAGGCCATTCAAAAAGCCTTTAAACAATTTCAAACCACAAATTTCAATCCTAAGGCGTACAACGCTGTGCCCGAACTACGTTGACTCTGATCCTCCATAAGGAGGTACGTAGGCACTTGGTAACAAGGCGAGTCTCCCCCCTAAAAATCTCAATTCAGTTTTAAATCTTAATTTTTGCCTTTTTCATTTCATTAGCCATAAACCTTTATCTTTGCAATGTTAGCCTTTAGGAAAGGGTTGAGGGTGCCTAACACCTTCCCTCAACCTGATTGTAATAACTTACCCTGAATCTCATATCTGCGTAGGGTTTCCTATTCGCCCTTCAGAATAGGTGGCGACTCTAAACCTTCAAATTTAAGGCAGGTTGCTACAGCTGGCGACTCTGCTGGGGATATCACACTATAGGTTAATTATTATGCTCCTAAGGTTTGAGAGGGTTTAGGTTTGTGGTTTGTGGTTTAGGGTTTTTGGCGCATTTTAGGGTTTGGCAAACTTGCCACGTTTAGGGTTTGGGGGAAAGTTCATCTTTTAATAATAAATGCTTAATTATTTATTTATTGTTTTTTATTAAATGTTTATTTGCCATATTTGCATTAAATGTTTAATTATTATATAATTTGCACTGTTGGGCATATTTTACTGTTGTTAAGCCTAAGCGTGGGAATTATAATAATGACCAGAGGGGAACTACATCGCCTACGAGTCTTATTATAATTCCACTCAGAGTGGGTTAAATATTCGGAAAGTTCTGATACGAGGCTCGACCTTGTTGAGGGGTGGACTGGGTATTTAGCTGATCTCTCTGGGAACCAACCCCTAAAATTCGAACCTCATGGACCAATGAGTTGTTCTAAAATCCAAAGAGACAAAAAGTCTCGGCGGCTACGAATGATCCCATGAGACCTTCTAGAACTTTCCCATGGGAAGGGTAGGCTCCCGAGCCGTTACGTCGAACCTACGAACTTAGGGCCTATGTGATTATATGCTGAATATGTGCTTATTATTATTATAATATTGTTTTTTTTGTATAATTATTTGCATGCATCATACATCATATGCATATTTTTATCATGTCTTATCCACAGGTAAAAAAAAAGGGAGAAAAAAAAGGAGAATAAAAAAAATAATAATAATTCTTTTTGGTGAAAATTCAGGAAAAATGAATGCTAAGAAGCCTATTGTCCACCTCACCGTCTCAGTGCCTGACATCAAGAAATTGAGAAACATAAGGGATAAAATGTCATCAACTTCTTTGAACAGGTTTGAAGGCCGTTATGGGGATATTCTGGATTTGCTCAAGGTTAAGGTTCAAGAAGAAGCAATCACCGCTTTGATCCAGTTTTATGATCCGCCACTTAGATGTTTCACTTTTCAGGATTTTCAGTTGGCTCCTACTTTGGAGGAGATGGATGCTATGCTTGGGTTTTCAAGGATAAAAAAGGTATTCTATACAGGTGCTGGAAAGAGGGTTGAAATGTCTGATTTGGCCAAAGCTTTGGAAGTACCCGTTGCGGATTTAGAAGCTAATCACAAAACTGATGGAAGAATACAAGGAATTAAAAGAACTTATTTAGAAGCTCTAGCTATGTCTTATGCTCAAAAGAAACAATGGGACATTTGTGGACATTTTTTAGCTCTTTTAATTTTTGGTGTTGTTTTATTGCCTAATAAGGCGGAATATGTTGATGATGCTGCTATCCATGTCTTCACTTCCTTCAGAAATTCAAATGAGGATCCAACTCCTACTATTCTTGCCAATATTTACTATACTATCCATGATCGGTATGAAAAGAAAAGGGGAGCGATATCTTGTTGTCTTCATTTATTGTACTCTTGGTTGACTTCTCATCTTTACAAGGCTAGCTATTTAATCAAAGATCTGACTAGGCATGAATGGTCTCAAAAGCTAAGAGCTCTCAATGCGGATTCTATCTTTTGGTTTGCAAGGAAATTAAATTCTGAAAGAATTATCTATAAATGTGGAGAATTTAATAATGTGCCTTTAATGGGAACTTTGGGTTGCATTAATTATAATCCCGTGCTTGCATTGCGCCAATTGGGTCATTCTATGGATTGTGAGCCTTCCGATCAACAAGTGGAAGGATTAATTTTGCATGACAATGGGAAAGGAGAACCAAGGACATTAAAGAAAATAATTCAAGCTTGGAAGCATGTTCAAACAAAGAACTATGGACCGAAGAATATTGTTGCTAAGGAACCTTACACTAGATGGGTTCAAGAGAGAGTTGGAAAGATTTTGCTACCTTTTGTTGTGGATCCCGCGTACAAGCCCGATTCTCCTAATCCTATTTCTCTATCCATCGAAGAGATAGAAGGAATCAAGGCTGCCCTAGAGGCGTCCCGTAAGGAAAAGGAAAAATTAGAGCTTGACATACATCGACTTTCCAACGAAAAAAGCCAACTACGCTTCGATCTTAAGGAGAAAAGCCAAGAGCTTCAAGCCGCTAAGGAAGAGAATGATAGACAAAGGAATAAAAGGAAGCGAGCAACCGAAGGAGTTCTAAGTGCTAACTTTGATTTAATTGCACACAATGAAAGGTTGGAACAAGCGGACATAGAAATTGCAAGGTGGAGAAGGCGCTATGAGAAAGCTTCCCATGACAAAGCTGAATCTGAGAAAAATCTAGAAGCTGTGGTCTTTGAATTAACTGATAGGACTAAAGATCAAGAGGAGGAAATAAGGAACCTCAAATATGATATTCAAGAAGCTCGCAATTCTGGACAACAAGAGCGCGCAAGGAGATTAACCACGGAAGAAGCACTTTTACAGCGCACCGATGAGTACAATAGAGCATCCCAAGCCATGGTATCACTTAGGGAAATATTCACAAGACAAAGAGAGGTACACGAGGCAACCCTGAACGAAAGAGACCATTGGAAAAGACAATACACAATTGTTTCTACGGCAAATGAGCATGTGAGCATGGTTCCCAAGATGCTTGAAGAATATGAGAAGTGTCGTGAGAATTATGACAAGCTAGTCTACTTGTGCAATGATTTAATTCTAGACATTCCGAAGGGTTTAGAAAAAGCGGAGTCTTCTCCCATCATCCTTCCCAAAGAAGTGAAGGAGTTCTTGGAGCTTTGTAGGGGCATGGTGGACAAATTCAAGGAGGACATTCATAGGCGTTCTTAGTCATTTATAGTTTTTATTTTTATTATTTAGAAGTTTTATTTCTATGGGTGTTTATTTCCTTTCGCAATGTTGAACAATTTAAATTGTACTTTCTTTCAAGTTTTTTTGAATTAATAAAGTGTGTTTATTTCCGCATTTTTCAATTTGTTCGCAATTATTCACCAAAAAGAATTATTCAAAAAAGAGAAAGAAAAGGTTCCTACTACAAAAAAAAAACAACACAAAAAAAGAAATAATATACATATATATATATATATATATATATATATATATATATATATATATATATATATATATATATATATATATATATATATATATATATATATATATATATATATATATATATATATATATAGACATATATGCTAATATATAAATATATATATATAAGTATATTATAATAACAATGTGGATAAGACATGAGCATAGCATTTGCATATCATTCATAGCACGCATATCATTGCATTTCTTTTCAAAACATTAAAAGGAAAACTGTCTTCATCTCCAGTCACGCCATTACAACCCGATCACTCATCCAGACAAGAGCTGAGAAGAAGAAAGCAATGGAACAACTAGAGCAGAATCAAGCCGCCCTTCGCGAAGAAATGACCCAACTGAAAGGCACTGTTGAGGACCTCAAGGGAGGGATGACCCAAATGCTAAGCTTCATGAAAGACCTCAAGGATAAGCAAGACAAAGCTAAGGAGGTTCAGGATCAGTATGAAGAGGTGCCAAATGATGGTAACCCATTGTTAGGATATGTTCGAGGCCATGACCCTTACAAAACGAATGCTCATTCCTCTAAAAGGGTCGTCACAACCCAGGAAGAAGGAGAAGCCTCTCAAGAAGGATTTATTCCTGCTGCTCAGAAGGAAGGGACGTCTCACACAGTTCGTATTCCTGTCAACAATCCTCTTAGGGATGAGGACTACTTGGATCTACAGTATGGGGACACTGATGCCACAAACCAAGTCCCTCAGCCCAAGCTGAACTCTACTAATTATGGGGAGGATTCTAAGGATAGTGGACAAATCAAGGCATTGGAAGAGAGACTGAAAGCTGTGGAAGGGTATGATGCATTCGACGTGGATACTTTTGAAATGAGTTTAGTCCCAGATCTGACAATTCCACACAAGTTCAAAGTTCCAAACTTTGAAAAATACAAAGGGCTCACCTGTCCAAGGAATCACTTGCGCATGTATGTGCGAAAGATGGCTGCTTATGCTCATGATCAAAAGCTGATGATTCATTTTTTTCAAGATAGCTTGAGTGGAGCATCGGTTGACTGGTATATGCAATTAGAGAAGTCTCATATCTGAAGCTGGACCGACCTTGCTAATACATTCCTGAAGCAATATAAATACAATTTGGACATGGAACCCAACCGGATGCAACTCCAAAATTTGTCACAAAAGAAAGAGGAATCGTTCAAGGAGTATGCGCAGAGGTGGAGGGAAATGGCTTCCCGAGTCCAACCTCCCCTGTTGGAGAAAGAACTCGTAGACATGTTTATGGCTACATTGCAAGGGCCATACTACGATAAAATGGTAGGAAGTGTGTCCTCAGGGTTTTCAGACTTGGTGGTTATTGGTGAAAGGATAGAAAACGGAATTAAGAACGGGAAAATACAAGGGGCATCAACTGGATCGTATCACCTTCCCATGTCATTCCCACCACAACCAAACCAGTTTCAGGGAAGCCAAAGGAGATTTAATCCGCTACCCACTTCCAAGAAGGATATACTAAGACATTTGATAAATGAGTCCTTGGTAGAAATTAAACCATTGGCACCTCCTCTTCCAGGCAAGATCACACCCAACTACAAACCAAATGAAAGATGTGAATTTCACGCCAATTCTCTCGGACATACCTTGGAGAAATGTTGGGCCTTCAGGCACATCGTTCAAGATCTGATTGAGTCAGGAGCAATCGCTTTTGACAAACCCAATGTGAAAACAAACCCGATGCCATACCATGATGGCGCAGTCAATGCGATAGAAGTCGTCAACGAGCAAGAGTTGGTTCAACAAAGGAACTCCCCTGTAGATGCCCTTAAGAGGTATCTTCTTATGAAGGGGTTTATCCTAGAACATAACGAAGCTTTCAAAGACACTTTGCAGAAGCTCATGGATCAAGGGTTGATCCAACTGGAGGAACACCCTGAAGAAGAGTATGTGGCTATGGTGGAAAGAAACGAGCCTTTAATGATACCCACACAAGGGGCAAGAAAGCCATTAATCATCCCATGCTTGAGATCACCGTTGATGATACCTACACAAGAGCATACTAGGGTCATCCCGGTCACAGATCCATATCCTCTGGATAAAATGAAAGCAGCGCCTTGGGAGTACAATTCTGGCACTAATCCTGCTGTATCAAGCATTGTGGGACCTGGGGGCATGACCCGTAGTGGACGCATATTCAAAACTGCGCAAGCACAACCAACGACCGATGAAAACTTGACACAATCTAGTGATCAAGCTGCCATGAGTCCAAATAACGAGGTTGAGCCTAAGGGTAAAGAGATTGTCAACAAGGATGCTGAGGAGTTTCTGGCTTTGATTAAGAAGAGTGACTATAGGGTGGTAGATCAGTTGCAACAGACGCCATCTAAAATATCACTCTTATCGCTACTGATACACTCCGAGAGGCATCGAGATGCCTTGATGAAGATTCTGAATGCCGCCCATGTAACTAAGGATATCACAGTCAATCAATTCGATGGCATGGTGGCCAATCTGACTGCTGGGGCATGCCTGGGTTTCAGTGATAGTGAACTACCTCCACAAGGAAAGTCACATAACAAAGCCTTACATATCTCCATACAATGTGGAAAGGCCCATCTAGCTAGAGTTTTGATTGACACAGGTTCATCGTTAAATGTGATGCCAAAGGCTACACTAGATAAAATAGCGTTGGAGGGCCTGGTGGTTAGACCAAGTCGTCTGGTAGTTAAAGCTTTTGACGGATCGCAGAGTCCAGTATTTGGAGAAGTAGACCTTCCTGTTATAATTGGCCCTCATACCTTATGTATCAATTTCCAAGTAATGGAGATTGAACCAGCTTACACTTGCTTACTAGGGCGTCCTTGGATTCACGCAGCTGGGGCAGTCACCTCCACTCTCCACCAGAAATTAAAATTTGTGAACGGGAACTCCATAGTGACCGTCAATGGAGAAGAGGATATATTTGTCAGCAACTTAAATTCGTACAGATATATTGAGGCTAGAGAAGGTGCACTGGGTACTGCATTTCAAGCTCTCGAGATAGCAACTACTATCACACTACCCGTGGAGAAAGTGCGAAGGGCGGTAACATCCTGGAGAGATCTACAAGACTTGAATGTAGAAGGCTGGGGCAAGGTACCAGAGATCTTAGAGAAGAAGGATCGCCTAGGGCTGGGGTATCAACCATCAAAGGTCACAAGCACTATGAAAGAAGAGCAACAATTCCCCCCGATTACGCATACTTTCGTAACAGGAGGATATGAACATGTGGCTATGGTATCCAACAAGGATTCTAAAGAGGGAACGTCCAATTTCATCCGAGAGGTCAGACCAGGAGAGCAGCTTCAGAATTGGACAAGCCTGGAGATACCGGAGATAGTTTTTGTTTCAAAGTAACTTGCTTTTGTGTGTTTTATTTCCCTTTCCAATAAAGAAAAACAATAACGCTCATGCCTCGCCCGAAGCATAGAGTTTGTTTGTAAGGGCCCCATCTATTTCCAAGTTTAAAAAGTTTATTAATAAAATTGTCTTTGCATTTGGTATTGAAAATATCGTCTTTTCCCGCATTTATTTTCTTTTTTCTTTCAAAATGACAAATAAATTTCTTACACAAAAAAGCACGTTCATATCTGCATACTAAAGACAAAACATAAAACGTGTGCAGATCACCTTCTAACACTACCGATAATAATACTGCTGAAACTCTGTACAAACTCGAGGCTCTCGCTAATCAGTCCGAAGAAGGGGATGAGGAAGACGATGAACTTCCGGAGGAGTTGTCAAGGTTAATGGATAAGGAATCCAAAAGTATGCTCCCTCCGCAAGAGGCCATTGAAACCATAAATTTGGGTACAGACGAAGAACCCAAGAACATCAAGATTAGGGCAACACTGAACGAGGATGTGAAAGCGACGCTAATCAAGCTTCTCCACGAGTATGCAGAGATATTTGCTTGGTCATACCGTGACATGCCGGGATTGGATACTGATATTGTTGTACATAGGTTACCACTCAAAGAAGGATGTGCACCTATCAGGCAAAAGCGCCGAAGAGTTCGACCGGATATGGATAGTAAAATCAGGGAAGAAGTGCTCAAACAGTTCGACGCCGGGTTTCTTGCTGTAGTTGAGTATCCACCATGGATTGCCAACATAGTGCCAGTTCCTAAGAAAGACGGGAAGGTACGCATGTGTGTGGATTACAGGGACCTGAACAAAGCAAGTCCAAAGGACGATTTTCCACTACAACACATAGATGTCTTGGTGGACAATACAGCACAAGCTTCGGTGTTTTCCTTTATGGATGGGTTCTCCGGGTATAATCAGATCAAAATGGCTCCCGAGGATATGTAGAAAACAACCTTCATGACATCTTGGGGTACCTTCTGTTACAAGGTAATGCCTTTTGGATTGCGAAATGCAGGGGCAACATACCAAAGAGCCATGGTCACACTGTTCCATGACATGATTCACAAGGAGGTCGAGGTATATGTAGATGATATGATTGCCAAATCTTGCACAGAAGAAGAACATATCACACACCTACATAAGTTGTTCGAGCGTGTAAAGAAGTTCAAGCTGAGGTTAAACCCGAACAAGTGTACATTCGGTGTAAGGTCAGGAAAGCTATTGGGATTCATTGTGAGCCAACGAGGCATAGAGGTTGATCCCGACAAGGTAAAGGCTATACAAGCAATGCCTGTTCCAAAGACAGAAAAAGAGGTGCGTGGGTTCTTGGGTCGATTGAATTATATCTCAAGGTTTATTTCACATCTGACGGCTACATGTGAGCCTATATTCAAGCTGCTCAGAAAAGATCAACCTATCAAATGGAATGACGATTGTCAGGTAGCCTTCGGAACTATAAAGAACTACTTGCAAGAGCCACCGATACTCTTACCTCCTATACCAGGGAGACCACTGATCATGTACCTCACAGTTCTCGAGAGATCTATGGGGTGTGTACTGGGGCAACAGGATGAAACAGGCAGGAAAGAACACGCTATCTACTATCTAAGCAAGAAGTTCACGGATTGCGAGTCTCGATATTCACCATTGGAAAAGACATGTTGTGCCCTAGCATGGGCCTCCAAACGTCTAAGGCAATATATGCTGAACCATTCCACATGGCTGATATCGAGAATGGATCCTTTGAAATACGTGTTCGAAAAGCAGGCTCTCACGGGTAGAATTGCAAGATGGAAAATGTTGCTGTCAGAATACGACATACAATACGTCACCCAAAAGGCGATAAAAGGGAGTGTACTGGCAGAACATCTTGCTCACCAACCCATCGAAGAATATCAGTCTATGAAGTTCGACTTCCCCGATGAGGACATTATGCTGGTCAGAGACTACGAAATACCAGGACCCGACGAAGGTCCCGAGCCGGGCTTGGTATGGACCCTCACATTCAATGGTGCTTCAAATGCATATGGACATGGTATAGGGGCAGTCTTGACATCTCCTGACAATCGGCACCTACCCTTTACTGCAAGACTATGCTTTGACTGCACCAACAACATTGCAGAATATGAAGCATGCATATTGGGGTTAGAAGCGGCAATCGATCTAAGGATTAAACTGCTAGAGGTGTACGGGGATTCAGCATTGGTAATCCACCAAGTCAACAAAGAATGGGATACTCGAGATTCAAAGCTGATCCCATATCGAGACCTTATACTGGAGTTAATGGCTGAGTTTGAGACAATCACTTTTACTCATATCCCAAGGGAAGAAAATCAAATGGCTGACGCATTAGCAACACTTTCCTCTATGTTCAAAGTGACCTGGCCAAACCACGAGCCACGAATAACGGTTAGACACTTTGATGAGCCCGCTTATTGTCTCACAATCGAGGAACAGTCTGACAACAAGCCATGGTACCACGATATCAAAAGGTACTTGGAGAAACAAGAATACCCGGAGAACGCCTCCACAATTGATAAAAAGACATTAAGGAGATTGGCAGCTAAGTTCTTCCTGAGCGGAAATGTCCTATACAAAAGAAATTACGACTCGGTGTTACTAAGGTGTGTGGATAAAAATGAGGCCAAGGAGATTATCAGAGAAGTACACGAAGGAACCTTCGGAACTCATGCAAACGGACACTCGATGGCTAGGAAAATACTGCGAGCAGGGTATTACTGGTTAACAATGGAAGCGGACTGTTTCCAATATGCAAGAACATGTCACAAATGCCAGATTTACGCCGACAAAGTACATGTACCACCAAATCCATTGAACGTTCTAAGTTCACCATGGCCGTTGTCATACCCCAAATTTGTCCTACCCCTTTAACTTTTAACTGGCTTAAGCTTCTCATGTTACCTGCATACCTTCCATTAGGTCATCTAACACATCATGCATTCATTAATCAATAAACTTGGCATTGGATCAATGATCTGGGAAAGAGTCGAGTTTCATTTCTCTGTACCGGGTGATGATGGACTAAGAACTCGCGACCTTCACTGGATTAGGGTTTGTTGTGGTTATTTGAGATACAAGTTATCTTAGTACAACTAATGTTTACTTGAGTTTCTTAATGAAGAACTTCGAGAGAAGCGTTATGGTATATTTAAAGGTGGCAAGTCGGTTGAATTTTCTATGCAAAGTTGAATAAGAGCCATTTTTCATATGCATATCGTGAAAGGAGAAGATAGAGTTTATTCCTACAAAGGTTTGAATTTTGGTCAACAAAGTCAACTAGAAAGGGTTGACTTTCTGGTGACCGAATCCTTGGAAATCCACTTTACTTCATATTGAGTATTACTATTCAAGTGGCTATTATATTGAGAAGCATTCCATCCAAGACATGACGAATTCAGAAAAAGGAAAGAGATCTAAAGATAATCCCATTCGGCATAAATTGACACTTGGTCTACAGGTCGACCTAGGAAGGTTGACATTTGCTAACTAAGTCATGTGGATCTCCTCATTCAAGATGGGATATGGGTAATTTCATTTGAAAGGCTCTATACTGATAGTAGATATTGAAGCATGAAGAGAAATTCAAATTTGGAAAGAATAGAAGTAAAACTTCATCTGTATTTGGTTGAAATATAAGTCAATACAAAAGTCGAGTGTCTATACATCCATTTCAAGTCCCTTTACTAAGGTCCAAATTCATTCGATCTATACATTCTTTCAATTCCCATTATCATTACGACATCCAAAGTTCATCCACAATTACACAAAATCAATTCCATGTTATTACACTGAGACATTCACATCAAAAACTACAAAGAAAATATCCTAATCCTATTCTAGACACACTTCCGATTTTGCTATTTCGATCTTCAAGCTTTATGACCATAAGCCCACCTTATGTTCCCATTCATTGAACCAACCTGCTGCCTGCATGTTAAAAAACAGCATAACCAATCACAATACATACACAATTCAGCAGCTTCCTATCATAACAGAAAAGAGAAATCGGTGGAAAGAGTGGCAACAAAGATAACTACCCTCGTGTCGACTTAATCTCAGCCTGCCATCTGAACAAAAAAACAAGAGCAATGTCATACAGAGCATGCATAAACCAGTTACAATAAATCCCTAACCGCATTCGAAACCAAAACAGTTACATACATGTTCACTTCGCATCATGCATACAATCCAATATACAAGCAAATCGAAAGAGAAGCCCTAGAACAGAAATGCCAACAAACTCGGGAAATTGTGCAAGTTCAGAATTCATAGCTAACCTTTGGTTCTCAATGAAGCTACAATGCAAGGAATCAATTAATGGTTTCAACTTCGAACGTGTTCGCTACTTATACAGACTTGCAGCATCCATCAAATGCAAAAGCCAATCAGCATCAGCTCACCAAACTAAACAACAAAACTGCAGCAGAAAATCCTAACACCAATTCATTCAGGAAAAAAACAATTCAAGTCAAAAACTGTAACCTCATAACAATCCTACCACTCCACTGCCCTGCAAGTACTTCAGTTAGTGAATCAGTCTCAAACTTCATAAGCTTACCAAACAGCCCTGCATCCAGTCGAATAAATCAGTCCAAAAAAAAACCAATACAAAGACTAACTCAGTTTCTACTTGTTTTCAGCATTAGGAACCAATAGTCACCAACTGCAGTTTTGAACTACCAACTTACCAACAGCATTTAACTAGCCTTTTTCTATTTTGATTCACTAACAAAATTTCACAATGAAACTAATAGCCATAACAGAAAAGCAGTTCCAACAGAATTCACTATTGCCCTAACCAACTAACAGTTACTTTCCTAACCGTTTCTAACTGAATCCATAACAAACCTCCCAACCGATTCCTAACAACCTAACATTCAGTTAATTGAATCCTAACCATTCTAACAGAGAGAAAACAGAAAAAGTCAAAAATAACTAACCTTGAGAACCGATTTTCTTCATCCCTATATAACAGATTTCTTCTTCATCCGTCAGCTGCTAGCCACCCCTTATCCATAACAGAACTCACGCCTCATTCACAGACCACACTTCATCTTCTTCACTTCAATTCACCTTCTTCAATCTCCATTTTTCTCTCATTTTCACCACCTTCATCTTCACTTCACTCCACCATCTTCACTCTTCAAACTTCAAGTTTTCTCTGAATCTTCACCATCACACACCACTTTATCACCTTCACTCTTCCATTTTTTCACCTCAGACACCATTCACCATCATTGATCACGAACTCTAACAGAAAATTCTCCAACAATCTTCATCACTTTTCATCACAAACCTCAATCTTCAAGAAATCTCCATCAAAAATAATCCCCGAATCGTCACGTTCTTCATCATAGATATCCTGCGAAAAAATCAGAGAATATTCACGGAAAGAATATTCCGTTTCTTCAATTCCTCAATCAACCATAATTCTGAACCTTCTCCGTAACCTTTGATCCAATTCTTCATCATCATAGTCGAATCTTCATCGTCATCTGTTCATTATCAACGCAGAGAGTCGCATCATTAATCTTCTTCACTGCAAACAACATCAAATTCGTAATCCATGGAGGTCACAGCAAGAACAAAAAAAGATCGCGATAACGCATTGAGAAGAAAGAATCTGAGTCGAGAGGTTGTTGAGTCGAGAGAGGGATTAACGGAATCGAGTGAAGAAAGAGTCAAATCGGGAGAGACGAAGGAGATGAGCCGAGGTTGCCTCGCTTTGGTCCACGGTGGCGTTCGAGGGTTTCGATCGGAGATGAAGGGGGGAGTATGCTCCGCCGTTGGTGCGTCCACGAGGAAGAAGAAGGAAAGCTGAACGGTCACAATCTAAACCCTATTTCCTCTTCTTTGTTTATTTAATTTTTATTTCTTTTAATTCAATCTTTTTTTTAATTAAAATCATGATAACAAAAATCTGTAACAAAACGTCATTGGGCTAAGGCAAATTCCTAAGTATACCTCCCATTAAGCCCACAACATTCTTTTTTGGGAACAAATCTGGAACAAAAAATAACTGGTTGGGCCGATCCCTTTGGGCCCTGCACCCGAGCTTCTCAGCACGCACCTATAATTCATCTTAGCACCCCCTGTTTACATTTTTGTTCTTGTTAAATTTAGGTATTGACATAGTTTTTGGTTACTAAATTTCTTTTGATAAAACAATAAAAGTCATGACTTTCTAGGTAGACTTAGGGGATTTTAGGATTAATTTTAGTCTTAGAATTTTCTCCTAAATGGCTCATAAAAATAGTAGGTTTTTTAGGTTAATTTTGACATTTAATTTCCTTCATAAAAAACTCATAAAAATAGTAGTTTGTTTAGGATTAAAATCGACATTTTGGTAGTTCTTTGCTTCACTAAAAATACACAAAAATAATAGTTTTTTTTAGTTTAATTTTGCACCAATGTTGAATTGTTTTTGTATCATTTCCATGCTATTTTTTGTATTATTCTTGTGCGATTTGTTACTTGTTTTGGCCATATTTTTTGGCCTATTTTGTTAATACCATTTCAACGCTCCTTTTAGAATTTAGTCACCATGTTAACTTTAGACGTAGATTAGAATGACAATTAGGTTAGAAAATAGGTTAGTTCCCCTTTCTCATTTTCTTTTTCTTTTCAATCTTAAAATACTTAATAAAAACCTGACAAAGATCATACTGTCACACTTCTGATATATGGTGGGAAAGGAATGATTAGGGCGTAGGCCCCGATGTACGTTCTTCCCCACGTAGTAGAAAAGAAATGATTGGGGTGTAGGCCCCGATGTACGTTCTTTTCTACTAAACGGAAAGAAATGATTGGAATGTAGATTTCGATGTATTTCTTATCCGTCATTTAGAGAATCGATTGTGGTGTAGAGCTCGATGTGCATTCTCTAAATATTCAAAAAAACAAACAAAATCCTTTTGGTATGATCTAAGTCACGAATAATTTCCCCTTTAAAAGACACCAACCAAAAACACTCAAAGCACTAATAAATGGTCAGATTTAAAACAAAGTAAGGAAGTGATGCGAAGCCTTGTAGTGGGTCTTCGTCATCATGGAATTACCCTTAAAAGATACAAACCAATTCTCTCTCTTCCCTCTTTTCTTAAGGGCATTGTTATCTCCGCTCCATTGCATCCTAGGTTTTCCCCTTATGCAAGAGCGCGAGCGTTAACTCCGCCCAACTAAAAAACACAAAAACAAACAGAAAATCTTTAGCCGAACTACGGCGCTCTGATTCCTGAAAAGGATACGTAGGCATCAAGTCGCGGGGCTTGAACGAGCACATTTGTAAATATTCCTTCTTTTCCCCGTATTTCTTTTGCATGCATTCGCATTTAGGTTTAGACATAGATACACACCCTTTAGATAGAAACAAACATAGGTGGATACCATCGAGTACGATGGGCGTGAGGGGTGCTAATACCTTCCCCTCGCGTAACCGACTCCCGTACCTTGATTCTCTGGTCGCAAGACCCTGTTCCTTCCTTTGTTAGGTTTCCTGGTATTCCTTTCCCTTATGGGATAAATATATTGGTGGCGACTCTGTTCATTTTTCGCGAGCGTGCGACAGCTGGCGACTCTGCTGGGGAAGTTGCTAGACCTGTTGCTGGTCCATCCTTAGCGAGTCGATCCTAGCCTGCGTTTGTTTGTTTATTTACTGGGTGTTTATTTGTTTTTATGTCTATACCTTGTATATATGTTTGCATGTTTATTTTTCTGCTTGCATATCATGTTTATTTCTGTTTGCACATCATGCATATGGATTATATTCTGTGTTCCTTGGGGTCTTCTGTTCTGTTTTGCAGGTTGGGTGGAATGTTTCTATGAGGTAAAAGGCCCAATACCCAGGCCAGAGTTGACACATAGGATACCTAGGATAGAGTGGATAGTCATGACGCCGATGAGATGTCAGGTCTTGTCTAGTGCGATCATGAGACCCACGCCCAGTCGAGGTCCAAATGGGGTATCATTGTTGGCATGTAGATGCAACAACATTGGTGCCTCAGGAGGACTGATAACGCTGGTTGCCATTTTGACCTTACCCTGACCTAGATTCACCTGTGAGTGGGGTGGGATATACATGACAGGTACCGTTGGTGACTATTCTGTTCTGTTGGTGACTATTTGTTTTCTTGGTATTCAAAAAGGTGCCGGACCTTTGATCTCATGACATCTGATCTATATCGGTTATTCAGAAGATTGTACAGTGGTTACTAAGATTATATGGACCGTTGATCCCATGCTTTTGCATTGCATAACATCATTGCTTTGTCCACTTCATTTATGGGGGATCCTAAAGTCTATTTCCAAAAAAAAAAGAGAAAATAAAAGAAAAGATATGTAAAAGAAAAGGAAATAGAAAAGCGAAAAAAGAAAAGAAAAGATATTCTATACAAAAGAGAAGCTTTGATTCCAAAAAAGAAAGATGAAAGTGTGAGAAAAGACTTTAGGATCTCTCATAAATGAAACATGCATTCATACTATCATGCATTTCATGGTTCTTTCAAAGACTTATGGGACCATTTCGATTCAGATTCCAAGATCAACAACAGATTTGACTTCTCACTGCCACAGCTCCGAGATCAACTATGGATCAACTCCGTGAAGAAATGGATGAGATGAGGGAACAAATGGGTCATCTTATGTTGGAGATGCAAGACTTGGTCCGTAATCAGGATGCACTAAAAGAGGAGAATAGTCAGTTGAAGACTCAGTTAAGCTTGGTTATGGAAATTCTAAAAACAGTACTAAGAAAGGAAGGGGATGTTGTTCCTACTGCTGCAACAGAAGTTGTTGATCCCTTCTCTTCAGTAGGATCCTTTCCCACTCATGGAATACCTCAGGAAGTTCCTCCTCAACTCCATGTGCCATTACCTCCATGCCAATCTGTTCTTCAAGGAGGCCAAATGTGTGGGAAAAAGCCTAAGATACCTCAGAGAATTCTCAATCCTATCCCGATGCCTTACGCTCAGTTGCTTCCCCGTTTGCTGGAGCTTCAGTTGGTTGAGCTACGAGAATTGGCTACGCCTGAAAAGCTTCCCCCCACCTTTGATGCCAATGCTCGATGTGAGTTCCATTCTGGGGCACCTGGTCATGATATTGAGAATTGTAGGGCGCTGAAGCAGCAAATTCAAGATCTCATTGATTCAAAAGTGATTTTGTTCACCCCCGAGGGTATGTTTGTTCGAGGAAATGGGGTTCCAACTGCGGTGGAAGAAAAGGTTGATTCATACTTCTATATCAGATCTACTTCAAATCAGAAGCATAATGCACCATCTTGGGTTCCAGGTTTCCCACCTCATCAGTCTCCATTTGTTTCACAGCCAGATCAAAAGAGGAAGACACCCGAACAGAATGGGTACTGGAATCATTGCCATCAGCAGGGTCCACAAATGCCAAGGAGACCACCAAGAAGGATTGACCCAATTCCTATGACCTATAGTCAGCTGCTTTCTCATTTGCTCAAGGATTCTTTGGTCCAACTAAGGGAATTTAAGCCCCCTCCAATACCAATTCCTCAAGGATATGACTTAAATGCAAGGTATGAGTACCATTCTGGGACATCTGGACATTCAACTGAGGATTGTAATATTTTGAAACACAAAGTCCAAGATCTCATTGACTCCAAAGTAATATCATTCACTCCAAATGGCCTGCGCATAAAACGAAGAGTTCATGCATAAGTGAATGCCCGCATTCCAGAAAGTATCACAAAAAAAAAAAAAAGAAGAAGAAGAATAAGCCCAAATGGAGTCAAGGCTCCTCAACATTGGCAATCATCATTTCATTTCCGTATTCTCACTTCAGTATTCCCTATTTTGTTGAAGACTACTTCCTTGTCTGAGTTGATTGGTATGATAATAATAAAAGCACCACAAATTCTCGAGCAACTTTGTCAGAATCTTTTTTCAAAAAGTAATCAAGAATGTTTTGCAGAAGCATCTCTCATTCTCAAAGTTCTTGTGCTCAGTTGTATCCGTGGAGGGTGGTGTTTCAGTTGGTGTTTGAACTCTTCTTGCAACAAGTAGCTTCTCTAAGTTTGGTGACCACACAAGGTTCCTCCATGTTTAATGGCGAATACTTCTTCAATGAATATGCTTGGGGCTCACGCACGAGGGATAAGCAAGACGTACTCTTATCTTGAGCATTGCGCCATTTGCATTGCTCGAATCCCTAAAAGCATTACAAATTCCTATGTGAATCCGTCAGAATCTTCTTCCGTGTGATAATCAAGAGTGTTCTTCACAATGATTCTCATTCTCAAGGTTCTACTTCATATATCAGCTGCCTTTTCTCAGGATCTCCTTCTCAGTGGCTTTGCTAGTTAACAGAGACAAGAAGAATATGAGAAACAAATTGATGTGATTGCCTTGTGCTCATTCGTTTCCTTGTTTGTTGGAATCACAATTGGTTAAGATTCTAGTATTGGGTCTTCTTCACCACAAGTAGCTCTCTTGAGTTGATGATCATACAAGATTCTTCCCATTTATGATGGTGATACTTCTCCAACATCTATGCTTGGGGCTCCCGCACGAGGGATAAGCAAGACATACTCTTATCTTGAGCATTGCATCACTCGCATTGCTCGAATCCCTAAAGCAAGACAAAAGTTTACAACTCATGGGTGACTTTGTTGGAGTTCTCTTTTGGAGTAATCTGAAGTGTTTGGAAGGAACTGCAGAAAGTATTCAAGCTCAACAAGTCCAGACGGAGTCAAGTCTCCTCAACAACGACACCCATTTAGTTTCTTACTGCATTCTCATTGTAATTTTTCATTTGTGTGTTTAAGCATCAATAGCATGTAAAAACTTGTTAATTTCTGAATGAAAATCATAATACATTGTTTATGTTTGTCTTGAAGTAATCCATTCGTTATCACTCATAAAATGTTTTTGGCATTACGATACCAAAGTTACTAATTGTTTGCTTAGACAAAAAGCTGAGGGAAAATGATGAAAGATAAAAATGAAAAATCTCTAATCATGTGTTTTCGAATAAAAACCCTACTGAGGATGTACAGGCATTGTTTCAAATCCCCAAACACCGGAGATATAAGGGAGATAGACCCTCGTTAACCCCTTTGAGCCTCGGAGAAGGAGTTTCTTTTTCTAATCATAAAAACCCTTATTTTAACCTTGGGGCAGGGTAGTGTTCATTTAACTTGATCGAGTGTTCAGAACTCACCAAAAAGGTATGAATCTAAAGATACAACAAGGGTTATCCTTCAAAGGGCTGAGGAATGTCAAAACCGCAATGATTATCCTTATTCCATCAAGAGGTTAAAAGAGGACGATGCCACAATGGTTATCCCTCATCAATCAGAGAATGAGGCAGTCACAATATTTCAAACAAATCGAGAGCAACGCAAGATCACACGACTTGTTCAAAAAGTGAATAAAAAAAAAGAAAGCCCGCTAAGTCAAAAACTTGAAATAAGTGACTTAGGCAAAAGTTAGGGCATCCCGCTGGACTCCAAAATAAAATTCAAGAGAATTTGTCCAGGCAAAAGTTAGGGAAAGCAGAAGCGAAAAACAAGAATTACAAAATAAAAATCCTCATCAAAGGAACAAAGTCGTGTGATGATCAATCAGAAGAATAGGAAAGTGAGTGACTGCCATGTCCGAAAAACCTCATTGATTCCTCAACCATCCCAAATTCCTTGTGAGGAATGAACACTCATGTCGAGTTAATGGAACCTAGGAATGGAGAACATCACGAAGGGGGTGGGTACCAAATAATTTTGAGCCTAAAATCCTTTGTTTTCTGAAAACCGTGAACCTGGCCAAGTTACAACCCTCAAAAGTCCTAATTGAAGTAGGGTTATTTTGAAAGCACACTCCTATGAGATAGAGTTTAACTGACTCCCAATGAAGCGAGACTCATTTCCATGTTGGTATCGTACTTTTGCTTTATCTTCCATACACAAAAATTGAGGTTGTGTCAACTAGTGATTCAGTCACAAGAGGTCGCAACCTCATTTCATAAAAAAAGGGGTTTCTTTAAACTTCAAGGCTAACCTAGGCTTTGCATTAGAATCATCATTCTTATAATTAACATTCTTTTGCATACAAAACATCTGCTTAAACATCAAGGAAATTACCATGATGAGAATCAGTAAGTAACTCGATCGTGTCAAAGTACAAGACTTGAGAACTCCAAGGAGGAAAAGCTAATCATATCAAATGTTGACCATCAAGGGGCAGTTCCTCTAAAAGAACTCCGTTGGGCATGAACACTTAATGCTTTCTTTGATTACCTTGAGGGGAAGAGTTTGAAGACTCCGTTGAGTGTGGTAAAGCTGTTCCCATGTTTGTTTGGCATCAAAACAAGGAAAGCTTGAGGATTCTAGTAAGATGTACCTAATCAGGGGCAATTAAGTCGAGGTTTGACCTCTCAAATTCAGCATATCTGGGGCAATCATGTCGATAAATCTCTTCAAGCTTTGATCAATCTGGGGCAATCATGTCAAGAAATCTCTCTCAAGTTCAACCAATTTGGGGCAGTTACGTCGAGATTCGACAAATCTCTCCAAGGATCCTTTGGGGCAAATTCCTCCATAAGTCACGAAGCTTGGGGCACAATTCTGAGTTTTTGTCGCTCCATGACCATAGGAGTTTATTTCTCCTAGGAGTTATCCTACTTCCCTAGTCAAGGCTCCTTATCTGGATTTCTCATCCCCAACATGGTGAATCAAGGGAATCTCCTTAAGCTAAAAATCCTCCAAGCAGTGGCACATGGTGAGAAGTCAGAAATCATTCTTCAAGTCAAGGAAAAGTGCATCTTACAAATCAAAAGTCCAATATCTATTGGCACCTCCACATGGTCCTTAACACTAAGGGGATTCTCCCTGGTGTTTACCTCACTAATGCCTTTATTTGGCACTCTGCATATAGTACTCATTGCATATAGCATTGCATCCTCAAAAACGTAGCATATCCATCAAAATGGAGCATTACTCCATAGAAAAGTTCAAACATGCATACAAAGCATAAGCCAGATAATACAAATCCGCACCCAGTCAAGACAATAATACATCCCCACACAAAGGGTTGTCTTTACAAATTCTGATTGATATCTGCTATTACATTTCAAATCTCTTCCAACCGCGGTGCCGATGCGAGGTATCTTCAATCTCTGATGAGTGTCTGACACAATGTCTTCTTTTGTCCCTCGATGTCGAGTCGATGTTGAGTCATAGGTCGCACGAGATCTTTTCCTTCCAGTTTTGAAGTTCGTACGAGATCTTCTCCCGATGTTGAGTCATAGGTCGCACGAGATCTTTTCCTTCCAGTTTTGAAGTTCGTACGAGATCTTCTCCCGATGTTGAGTCATAGGTCGCACGAGATCTTTTCCCTCCAGTTTTGAAGTTCGTACGAGATCTTCTCCCGATGTTGAGTCTTAGATCGTACGAGGTCTATTCTGTCCTGAAGATCGTACGAGGTCTTCTCCCGATGTTGAGTCATAGGTCGCACGAGATCTTTTCCTTTCAGTTTTGAAGATCGTACGAGGTCTTCTCCCGATGTTGAGTCATAGGTCGCACGAGATTTTTTCCTTTCAGTTTTGAAGATCGTACGAGGTTTTCTCCCGATGTTGAGTCGTAAGATCGTACGAGGTCTATTCTGTCCATAAGATCGTACGAGGTCTTCTCCCGATGTTGAGTCATAGGTCGCACGAGATCTTTCCCTTTCAGTTTTGAAGATCGTACGAGGTCTTCTCCCGATGTTGAGTCATAGGTCGCACGAGATCTTTTCCTTTCAGTTTTGAAGATCGTACGAGGTTTTCTCCCGATGTTGAGTCGTAAGATCGCACGAGGTCTATTTCCTTTCTGTCTTGAAGATCGTACGAGGTCTTTTCCTGATGTCGAGTCGTAGATCGCACGAGGTCTATTTCCTTTCTGTCTTGAAGATCGTACGAGGTCTTCTCCTGATGTTGAGTCGTAAGATCGCACGAGGTCTATTTCCTTTCTGTCTTGAAGATCGTACGAGGTCATCTCCTGATGTTGAGTCGTAGATCGCACGAGATCTATTTCCTTTCAGTCATTGTTTCATGTAACATTTCTTTTGGGAACCTTGTATTGGCACTTTGGGCTACGTTACAAGCTATCACCCTTCTTCCAATTACTCACTGTAAATTCTTCCACCAGAAAAACAAAACAAAAGTTCTCTTTCCCCAGCAGATATCAAAATACAAAAATAAAGCTAACACTTACACCATCATTTCAAGACAAATTTCAGGTTTTGGATATTTAATCTTCTTCTACCTCGAATGTTCGAAAGGCTAGCGCCAATCTCACCTTCGGGTTTAAGACGATTAAATAGGGGCAGCTGTCATACCCCAAATTTGTCCTACCCCTTTAACTTTTAACTGGCTTAAGCTTCTCATGTTACCTGCATACCTTCCATTAGGTCATCTAACACATCATGCATTCATTAATCAATAAACTTGGCATTGGATCAATGATCTGGGAAAGAGTCGAGTTTCATTTCTCTGTACCGGGTGATGATGGACTAAGAACTCGCGACCTTCACTGGATTAGGGTTTGTTGTGGTTATTTGAGATACAAGTTATCTTAGTACAACTAATGTTTACTTGAGTTTCTTAATGAAGAACTTCGAGAGAAGCGTTATGGTATATTTAAAGGTGGCAAGTCGGTTGAATTTTCTATGCAAAGTTGAATAAGAGCCATTTTTCATATGCATATCGTGAAAGGAGAAGATAGAGTTTATTCCTACAAAGGTTTGAATTTTGGTCAACAAAGTCAACTAGAAAGGGTTGACTTTCTGGTGACCGAATCCTTGGAAATCCACTTTACTTCATATTGAGTATTACTATTCAAGTGGCTATTATATTGAGAAGCATTCCATCCAAGACATGACGAATTCAGAAAAAGGAAAGAGATCTAAAGATAATCCCATTCGGCATAAATTGACACTTGGTCTACAGGTCGACCTAGGAAGGTTGACATTTGCTAACTAAGTCATGTGGATCTCCTCATTCAAGATGGGATATGGGTAATTTCATTTGAAAGGCTCTATACTGATAGTAGATATTGAAGCATGAAGAGAAATTCAAATTTGGAAAGAATAGAAGTAAAACTTCATCTGTATTTGGTTGAAATATAAGTCAATACAAAAGTCGAGTGTCTATACATCCATTTCAAGTCCCTTTACTAAGGTCCAAATTCATTCGATCTATACATTCTTTCAATTCCCATTATCATTACGACATCCAAAGTTCATCCACAATTACACAAAATCAATTCCATGTTATTACACTGAGACATTCACATCAAAAACTACAAAGAAAATATCCTAATCCTATTCTAGACACACTTCCGATTTTGCTATTTCGATCTTCAAGCTTTATGACCATAAGCCCACCTTCTGTTCCCATTCATTGAACCAACCTGCTGCCTGCATGTTAAAAAACAGCATAACCAATCACAATACATACACAATTCAGCAGCTTCCTATCATAACAGAAAAGAGAAATCGGTGGAAAGAGTGGCAACAAAGATAACTACCCTCGTGTCGACTTAATCTCAGCCTGCCATCTGAACAAAAAAACAAGAGCAATGTCATACAGAGCATGCATAAACCAGTTACAATAAATCCCTAACCGCATTCGAAACCAAAACAGTTACATACATGTTCACTTCGCATCATGCATACAATCCAATATACAAGTAAATCGAAAGAGAAGCCCTAGAACAGAAATGCCAACAAACTCGGGAAATTGTGCAAGTTCAGAATTCATAGCTAACCTTTGGTTCTCAATGAAGCTACAATGCAAGGAATCAATTAATGGTTTCAACTTCGAACGTGTTCGCCACTTATACAGACTTGCAGCATCCATCAAATGCAAAAGCCAATCAGCATCAGCTCACCAAACTAAACAACAAAACTGCAGCAGAAAATCCTAACACCAATTCATTCAGGAAAAAAACAATTCAAGTCAAAAACTGTAACCTCATAACAATCCTACCACTCCACTGCCCTGCAAGTACTTCAGTTAGTGAATCAGTCTCAAACTTCATAAGCTTACCAAACAGCCCTGCATCCAGTCGAATAAATCAGTCCAAAAAAAAACCAATACAAAGACTAACTCAGTTTCTACTTGTTTTCAGCATTAGGAACCAATAGTCACCAACTGCAGTTTTGAACTACCAACTTACCAACAGCATTTAACTAGCCTTTTTCTATTTTGATTCACTAACAAAATTTCACAATGAAACTAATAGCCATAACAGAAAAGCAGTTCCAACAGAATTCACTATTGCCCTAACCAACTAACAGTTACTTTCCTAACCGTTTCTAACTGAATCCATAACAAACCTCCCAACCGATTCCTAACAACCTAACATTCAGTTAATTGAATCCTAACCATTCTAACAGAGAGAAAACAGAAAAAGTCAAAAATAACTAACCTTGAGAACCGATTTTCTTCATCCCTATATAACAGATTTCTTCTTCATCCGTCAGCTGCTAGCCACCCCTTATCCATAACAGAACTCACGCCTCATTCACAGACCACACTTCATCTTCTTCACTTCAATTCACCTTCTTCAATCTCCATTTTTCTCTCATTTTCACCACCTTCATCTTCACTTCACTCCACCATCTTCACTCTTCAAACTTCAAGTTTTCTCTGAATCTTCACCATCACACACCACTTTATCACCTTCACTCTTCCATTTTTTCACCTCAGACACCATTCACCATCATTGATTACGAACTCTAACAGAAAATTCTCCAACAATCTTCATCACTTTTCATCACAAACCTCAATCTTCAAGAAATCTCCATCAAAAATAATCCCCGAATCGTCACGTTCTTCATCATAGATATCCTGCGAAAAAATCAGAGAATATTCACGGAAAGAATCTTCCGTTTCTTCAATTCCTCAATCAACCATAATTCTGAACCTTCTCCGTAACCTTTGATCCAATTCTTCATCATCATAGTCGAATCTTCATCGTCATCTGTTCATTATCAACGCAGAGAGTCGCATCATTAATCTTCTTCACTGCAAACAACATCAAATTCGTAATCCATGGAGGTCACAGCAAGAACAAAAAAAGATCGCGATAACGCATTGAGAAGAAAGAATCTGAGTCGAGAGGTTGTTGAGTCGAGAGAGGGATTAACGGAATCGAGTGAAGAAAGAGTCAAATCGGGAGAGACGAAGGAGATGAGCCGAGGTTGCCTCGCTTTGGTCCACGGTGGCGTTCGAGGGTTTCGATCGGAGATGAAGGGGGGAGTATGCTCCGCCGTTGGTGCGTCCACGAGGAAGAAGAAGGAAAGCTGAACGATCACAATCTAAACCCTATTTCCTCTTCTTTGTTTATTTAATTTTTATTTCTTTTAATTCAATCTTTTTTTTAATTAAAATCATGATAACAAAAATCTGTAACAAAACGTCATTGGGCTAAGGCGAATTCCTAAGTATACCTCCCATTAAGCCCACAACATTCTTTTTTGGGAACAAATCTGGAACAAAAAATAACTGGTTGGGCCGATCCCTTTGGGCCCTGCACCCGAGCTTCTCAGCACGCACCTATAATTCATCTTAGCACCCCCTGTTTACATTTTTGTTCTTGTTAAATTTAGGTATTGACATAGTTTTTGGTTACTAAATTTCTTTTGATAAAACAATAAAAGTCATGACTTTCTAGGTAGACTTAGGGGATTTTAGGATTAATTTTAGTCTTAGAATTTTCTCCTAAATGGCTCCTAAAAATAGTAGGTTTTTTAGGTTAATTTTGACATTTAATTTCCTTCATAAAAAACTCATAAAAATAGTAGTTTGTTTAGGATTAAAATCGACATTTTGGTAGTTCTTTGCTTCACTAAAAATACACAAAAATAATAGTTTTTTTTAGTTTAATTTTGCACCAATGTTGAATTGTTTTTGTATCATTTCCATGCTATTTTTTGTATTATTCTTGTGCGATTTGTTACTTGTTTTGGCCATATTTTTTGGCCTATTTTGTTAATACCATTTCAACGCTCCTTTTAGAATTTAGTCACCATGTTAACTTTAGACGTAGATTAGAATGACAATTAGGTTAGAAAATAGGTTAGTTCCCCTTTCTCATTTTCTTTTTCTTTTCAATCTTAAAATACTTAATAAAAACCTGACAAAGATCATACTGTCACACTTCTGATATATGGTGGGAAATGAATGATTAGGGCGTAGGCCCCGATGTACGTTCTTCCCCACGTAGTAGAAAAGAAATGATTGGGTGTAGGCCCCGATGTACGTTCTTTTCTACTAAACGGAAAGAAATGATTGGAATGTAGATTTCGATGTATTTCTTATCCGTCATTTAGAGAATCGATTGTGGTGTAGAGCTCGATGTGCATTCTCTAAATATTCAAAAAAACAAACAAAATCCTTTTGGTATGATCTAAGTCACGAATAATTTCCCCTTTAAAAGACACCAACCAAAAACACTCAAAGCACTAATAAATGGTCAGATTTAAAACAAAGTAAGGAAGTGATGCGAAGCCTTGTAGTGGGTCTTCGTCATCATGGAATTACCCTTAAAAGATACAAACCAATTCTCTCTCTTCCCTCTTTTCTTAAGGGCATTGTTATCTCCGCTCCATTGCATCCTAGGTTGTCCCCTTATGCAAGAGCGCGAGCGTTAACTCCGCCCAACTAAAAAACACAAAAACAAACAGAAAATCTTTAGCCGAACTACGGCGCTCTGATTCCTGAAAAGGATACGTAGGCATCAAGTCGCGGGGCTTGAACGAGCACATTTGTAAATATTCCTTCTTTTCCCCGTATTTCTTTTGCATGCATTCGCATTTAGGTTTAGACATAGATACACACCCTTTAGATAGAAACAAACATAGGTGGATACCATCGAGTACGATGGGCGTGAGGGGTGCTAATACCTTCCCCTCGCGTAACCGACTCCCGTACCTTGATTCTCTGGTCGCAAGACCCTGTTCCTTCCTTTGTTAGGTTTCCTGGTATTCCTTTCCCTTATGGGATAAATATATTGGTGGCGACTCTGTTCATTTTTCGCGAGCGTGCGACAGCCGTTTGCGATGTGGGGAATTGACATGATAGGGATGATCGAACCGAAAGCTTCAAACGGGCATCGATTCATATTGGTCGCCATAGATTACTTTACCAATTGGGTTGAAGCTGCCTCTTACACCAACGTGACGAGACAAGTAGTCACCCGGTTCATCAAACATAATATCATATGTCGGTATGGGGTTCCAAACAGGATTATCACCGATAATGGGTCGAACCTGAACAACAACATGATGAGGGAGCTGTGCGAGGAGTTCAAGATTGAACACCACAATTCTTCACCATACAGGCCTAAAATGAACGGCGCTGACGAAGCTGCAAATAAAAATATCAAAAAGATAATACAAAAGATGGTGAAAACATACAAGGATTGGCACGAAATGCTTCCCTTCGCCCTACACGGTTACAGGACTTCGGTGCGTACATCCACAGGAGCAACACCATTCTCCCTGGTTTACGGTATGGAAGCAGTCCTCCCTATTGAAGTAGAGATCCCTTCATTAAGGGTCCTGGCTGACATAAAGTTAGAAGAATCGAAATGGGTAAAAACCCGTTTCGATCAGCTTAATCTCGTTGAAGAAAAGCGACTGACGGCTTTGTGTCACGGGCAACTCTATCAGAAAAGAATGAAAAAGGCGTTCGATAAAAAGGTCCGTCCTCGAACTTACAAAGAAGGTGATCTTGTTCTCAAGAAAATACTATTACCTCGACTTGACGCCCGCGGAAAATGGACGCCTAACTACGAAGGTCCATATATTGTAAAAACGGTGTTCTCAGGAGGAGCGCTAGTTCTCACTACAATGGATGGGGACGAGCTACCACACCCGATCAATTCTGATGCGGTCAAGAAATATTACGCCTAGCAAAGGCAGGATT